>NW_008620298.1:0-13066 GCF_000691845.1 Merops nubicus | reverse complement strand
CTAAGGGGACAAAGGCACTGAATACTTGAAGGCAACCTGGTCCTGAGTAGTCGTGGTTTGACCTCATCTGGAAGCTAAACACCACACAGCTGCCCACTCATTTCCCCCCCTACCCTCTCCCAGTGGAATAATGGAGAGAATTAGAAGGGTAAAAATAGGAAAACTCATGGGTTGAGCCGAGAACAGTTTAATAATTGAAATTAAATAAATTATTAATAATAATAGTAATAAAAATTTAATGAAAAAGAAAATACCCAAAAGAGAGAGAAATAACACTGGAGAAAAACAAGTGATGGAAATGAAAAACAATCACACACCACCAACCAAGGGATGTCCAGCCTGTTCCTGAGCAGTGCCTCTCCCCAGCCAGCTTTCCCCCTAGTTTATATGCGGAGCATGCTGTCATGTGTATGGAATATCCCATTGGCCAGTTTGGGTCAGCTGTCCTGACTGTGTCCCCTCCCTGCTCTAATGCCCGTGACAGGAGTTCATTGATTTCAGCTGTACAAGAGAAATACAAAAGGAAGGACTAGATAAACAGCATTATTTGTACTTTGCACTGTAGGGGACTGAGACGGAGAGGGTAAACAATCTTCCTGGCATGTAGATTCAGTTAGCTCTCTTCTCCAGGGATGACATCTCCTGCCTGGCTTATTTTAAATGGCAAGAGCCAGGTGGAACAGAAGCCAGGGGCTCCTTCCAGGCAATAGCTAACCAGAGCTGGAGAGAGATGAGGAGCTCCCTGGCTCCAAGGAGGTTCACTAAGCAAATTCACCACGACTTCCTAACCTTAAACTTTGAGCTGTTTGTCAAACTGCTTTTGAAAGATGAATCTTAGGGAATAAGGCAGGAAAACAAAGATCTGGTTGTCCTTTCATTATTTTCAAAGATGAGTCTGAAAGTCTAGAGACTTTGAAGTGAATCTTTTCTTCTTGTAGAGTCCTCGATGTCCAAGAAACTTTGTGTTTTCCTCTGGAAAACTCTCCCATTACAAAGAAGGGTGCTGAGAATGTAAATACTTCAACGACTTTGATGTATAACTCTGATTAAGACTATAAGAATAGATAAAGAAATTACTGTAGTTATTAAAACTCTCATGTTGAAGCTTACACATCCTGCTGTTTATGTTTTATGCTCACTTTTTTTTTTTTGTAAAATTGCTTTCTAAGACATGACATCACTGCCTATTCTTGTTATTGGTAACTTTCTAATGCTACAAAGCTTTTATTGTTTGCTGCTGTGACATTACTACCCAAGCCTGAGCTTTCTCACACAATTGCACCATTGCTTTACAATGAAATAAGGTAGAATTTGCTGAAGCAACTCTTTTGCAACAGAAGCAGAAATGATGATGTAGAACAAGCTTGCTCTTACCTTACAGCTTATTTAATTGATAGAAAAGATAACTTACTGAAATGGATAGAGTGATTTGACAGAATTCAGGGAGAAAACAACTCCTTTTCAGGTCAGGGATAGTTCCTTCCTGACACTCCCACTGCTTTTTAAAATTGCTCTTTCCTGATCCCCACAGGGGAAGGAAAAATGATTTTTTAGAACCTCAGCGTCTCCAAAATTTTAAGTAATTTTATGGTAGATTCCTCTCACAGGATGATTTTGTCAAACTACTAGTTAATGATAAAATTAATTACTTAGTTCATTGTGGTAAATAGATGCAGTTTCAAAGCACATTTTAAATGTAAAGCCTTCACCACTATACATGTGCACACATATACATACATTATAATTATTCTTTAAACAGATATTGCAAGTTAGAGATATGGTATCTATTTTTATATGTAAACCATCTAGATTGTGGCTCGCAAAAGTTTTTGATTAAAAAATATAGTTAGCATCAGAAATGTACATTCTTCTTCAAATAATAAAGGTGGTGGCCAGTTCTTCAGAAATGTTTAACACCTGCTGAAGTAAATGGACACTGGACCTTAGCGACAACTCCAGAACTATTGCTCTCCATGAATTTCTCTTTCTCTAGAAGTACAGTGACCATACGATAGTCAAATTCATGTATGTGCATTAGATTTGCATAAGTTTGTATTGCTCCAACCATTACAGGAACAAAAGTGTTTATATGGAACGTGTTATCTATTGCAAAGTACTCAGGGAAACAAAAAAATCCACCAAAACCCATTTAAATGACAACCCTGTGAACCCAGATTTACTGTATCCATTTCACCCTGAAGTAAGCTTTTCGTATCACTCATGACTGCATAAACTGAGTATTAAAAATCCAGTTACATTTTCTGTCATCCCCACAAATGTAGAACCAGAATGGGATTACCTGACATTTACATAGTTACATGCAGTGACGTTTGTCTTGTTGTTCCTACATTCAAAAACAAGGGCACCAAACTGTGTATACAGTATCACAGTTAATTTTCTAGAAGCTTAAACAGCTCTGGAGAACTAAAAATGAGGAACAACTGGAGCATTTTAGTTCTATTCTTTATACACATATATTTTCAGAAAGCAATGTTATTGCAAGCTTATTGCGGAGATATGTACACATACACTTTTTAATTTATTTTTTTTCCCCAGAATGGCTGGGTATGCTTGTCTGTTCTGATATAACATAGAGATCTAACAATCGCTTCAGCACTGAGCCGAATAAACTCAGTCTCATTATTTTGTTATCTGATATACTAAAGTGGTCGCTTTTCTTCACAAGCTAAAACATTGACTGTGGCAGACCTGTACTATTGTGTGTTTGCCAGAAATCAGAAGATAAAAAGATTCTTTATGTCTAACAATCTCACTTGCAGAAGAATAAGACCTCCAACTTTAGAAATTACAAAATTAAATATACACAGTCTTTCCAGGAAAACTCAGGTAAGAACTATATTTCACCAGGGATATTTGAAATGTTTGAGACTTCTCCCCTAAAAACATGGCAAAACTGTCAAAAATAGTGGTGTCAGGAACAAAAGCAGGCTAGCTCTGAACAAGTGGAGTTCAAGGTTCCTAGTAAGTGTACTCCTGAAGGTTGCTGACCTGAGCAGGCTGCTAGCTCAGTTTATGGTATTTCAGTGTCTGGTGGGACAGACTGCAGATGTGATGATCTGCCGTTGTACTAGACGAGCATCAGAGGAAAGGTCACACAACATCCCTTTCTGCTAGATCTAATTTGCAGTTTTTCATTTAGTCTGGGGAGGTTCAGGCTTCTGTGTGGATGACCCAGACCACTTCTTCCCATCCAAGCCACAACCTCGAGTTGTACAGTTTGTAGGAAGGTTTCAGAGAGGGTCTGTCTGCAGACAGTGATCAGTGATCAGCCTGTCACATCGGGTACAGCAGGTCTCTGACATGGAAGCATGCATCTTAAAAGCAGTCAGAGGTTTAAAGCTTTGACCCCTCTGTGCTGTCTTGTGTATAGGGAAAAGAAAACAAAATGCTAAGGTTTTCAAAGCTAATGAAATAGTTAGGTATAAATTTGACTGGTCCCTCATAAAAATGCAGCATATTAAGGCACAAACAACCCTTACATGTGGCATTGGCTTAAAATGGACTTTGGCTTTATGGGAGTTGTGAAATCATTATAATAATCTAATAAACCTGTCCCCTAGACCTAATGCTTTTTGCCTCAGAAAAACCACACACTTGTAAAATATTCTGTCAAAGCCTTCCTGCAACTTTCTTTTTACTGGTCTAGAGCCTACAGCATCCTTTCCTGAATATTTTTAACTGTTTACTTGTTAAAACTACAGGTTGGTTTTATCTTATGTTAAGAAAGCAAAGCTGAGGTTCATGAAAGTGTAGAACTAATGATGTGCTAATGCACTACGCTTTTCCCTCTGAGAAGTCCATTTCTTTCTCTGTATGCTTGTATGACCACTTCCTGCATGGAGAAGAATGAGAAAAAAAGATGAAACCTGAGCAGATTTATGTGTTAACGGGCACACCTGAGAGACAAACACATAAATCTTCAGTTGTGAAAACAGGAATCAGTTGTCCTTTGTCATATAGTTTATAATATTGATAAAATCAGTCATTTTAGTATACAGATATTCACAGGCAGGGTAGTTTTGCATCAAACGTGGCCTGATTTTGGTTTTTTTTTACCTTATTTTTCTTATATATATATATCTCTTCTGATCTTGTTTTGCATTGGTTCTGTTTAAGATAAAGCCAGTATCTAGTGAACTATAAAAAGTCAGAGGCTGATGGTTTCCAGTGTCCTATCTTGTGCAAGCCCTTCCCGAAGTGAGTAGGCAGAAGCATCTCACATTACCAGAAAGTTTGCAAGAGTTTCCTTTGTTCCTCTGGTTTACCCTGATGCTTTATGCAAAAGAGGCTGCAGAGGTACAAATAACTTCATCAGGTATATCACAATGACTAATGGACCTCTAGTTTACTAGGCTGCAGGAGGTGTCCAGCTAATTAAATTTCTTCAAAGACTTCCTTGCTATTTTGTTCCCAAATTTGCAAACTGTGTGCTGTAGTTTGCACTCTAAGTATTGTATGAGCTAGCTATTAACTACAGTGACTGGCTTACGAAAAGCTGATATGTTTCCTACACAGCATGAGTAACATCCATTGCACGCGCTTGGTTTCTGTATTTGATCTGTGCTTAAAGGAGAAAAAAGCTGTCATGTTTAGCTGGAAAACAAATTCATCACAACTTGCTGTTATATACAGTCCAAGTTGTGGAACTGAGAATACAATTAATATTTTTGGGTATCTATTTAGAGAACATTGAGGGAGACTATGTTCTACTCTAATCATAGTCCAAAATTGGGTTAATTACCCTGGAAGATTAATTCAGAAAAAAAACCAAATCAAAAGCTAAAGCATTGTGAAAAAATACTTGTTTGTTCATTTTCCAAGTGACAAACTTCCTTTTTCAATATTGTTTTCAAAGATACCTCTAATTTTAATTCAGTATTTCATCTTATTAAAATATATTTTCTAAAAATAAAATGAAACCTGACTCTGCCATGCAAAATCTGATCAGCAACCATTGAGTAAGGAACAATATTTCAGTGGGGTTGAAAATTTACCCTTGTATCTTGTATCTTGTGCTTGTAAGAACCCTTCATGAAAATGACACTTGCCTTCCTTTTTACTGAGCGATAGTATTTTTTTCAGTTTCTTTGAGTAGTTTTCTTACAGGAAGAATGCAATGCTACAGCATCATCATGAATGAGCTCTGCCATCTAAAAGTGTTTCTATTCACAGATGCCATTTGATCTTCAGATACAGAGCTGTTAAAGATAAAGAATGAGAATCTGAGTACACATTTCTGAACTGGCCTGGTTAAGAAAAGACATGCAATTTAAAAAAAAAAAAAAAAAATGAGACCCAGCAAAAGAACACAGCTACCCATTTTGTTTTCCATAGAGAAAGCAATACCTTTCTCATACAGGAGCAATCCAGCATACAATACAGAAGCAATCCAGCATACAAAAAGGGACTCGGAGCACTGAATGTTTTGAACTGCAATGTGATAGCAGAAAGATGCTCATAAAGCTAGCACAGTACTTGAACTTTCACTATGTACTGTTAAGGTCAGCTCTATGAAAGCATGGGCAGAAGAGCAAGGCAAAGAGTTTGCAAGAATCTATATCCATGAAAGGATTTATGATTGAGCTAACACAAATTATCCATCTGTAGCAAATCAGTCTGAAAACATCCTGAATATTTGACCTTTAGAAAAAGGTTATTAAGGAAATTTGCAGTTGGGGTCCCATTGAACTCTTTTCTAATTCAGTTAAGTGTGACTTTTTACCCTTAGTGTTTGACTAAACAATATCCTGTTATCTCTGTTCTTTGAATGGGCAGAGAGTGCTCTGTTTTTACAATTCTCTAAGGCTTGCTTTTGCCTGCTGTCAGGAATGTACCATTCTCTGAAGCTGCAGATGGAGTTGTGTATGTGCTAAAATGCACAGCCA
Source organism: Merops nubicus (assembly GCF_000691845.1). Lineage (NCBI taxonomy): Eukaryota > Metazoa > Chordata > Aves > Coraciiformes > Meropidae > Merops > Merops nubicus. The sequence goes on along the minus strand of NW_008620298.1, from coordinate 7,160 downwards.
TCGTGTCTTGCAGAAGGAGAAGGGAATAGGGGGGAGGGGTTATGTGCCAAATAACTTCAATCTTGTACCCATTTAGTAGGATCCTAGTCTACAGAGGTTTTTTATGTAGAAAAACTGTAGGAGTCCTTCATTTTTAAGAGCAAAGTGAAAAATGATTTATATTTAACTCACGTGAATTTCACTTCCAAGGGACATTTTAAATCAGTCAATTTACTTTAAAGTAAAATGTATATAAGAAGAAAACTAAGAATTCAGGTTTTTTTAACAAAAACAACAAAACCAGGAGCTGTATTAAGGAAATTATCATTTTTTTAAGCTATGCCTGTTTACATCTGGACAGCAGGACTGATAAAGCAAATCCTATCTAGCATAAAAATAGATATGTGTGGCCAGAAACTGTTCGCTAAGAATGCTGAATGCATTGAAATGTGTTAACATAAGAAGAGACTGTACAATGTCGCCTTCTTTACTTTATACATAACAAAAGAGTGAAACATCAGTCCAAGAAAAGCATAATGAAGCAGAAGAACCATAAGATTTTTTTAGGTGAAGTACATCTCAATACTTCCTGTGGTTATTCAAATTGTTGGTCTATTGTGTATTGTCTTTTAAAAGTGTCAGGTTTAAAAGAAAAATAACAACATTTTTAATTGGATGTTTTGTATCCAGAACAGAGGCTTTCTGAAAGCATAGGAGGATAACATTTGGATTTAATTTCACAATTGCAACATTTCTTACTGAAATTGCTTTTTAAGGCATTCACATTTTTTTTTTCTGGGTAAATAAAAGAATTCGTCTGAATTCATTTCAGCCTATATGTAATATAATCAGTAGCAATGAATATTTACTACATGGTCATAAAAAAAAATAGCTGTAATGTATTCAGATGTAAATGTTATATAATTTACCTTCATCTAGTGTGGCATAAAAGCAGGAGTACCAGAAGGCATCTCCCTGATCCTGTTGTTTACTACTAGAAGCTCATGGTAAGAGTGATGTTTCTGGAATCACCCATGTCTTGCTTTCTAAAATGGATGTTTTTATAAGGCCAAGTTTTACTCGAGAGTAGGAAACTCAGATTCACATATGAAGCTATGCTGCAGTAAGCAGAGGGACCAACATTTTGAAGAGTATAGTGGCTTGCCATGGCTGGCAGAGAGCCCACAAAAAGCCAGAATACCGGACCCTAACTAGAGCCTTGGATTCTTGTGTGATTAGGAATTTCTTCTAAATGCCACTCATTTCAAAAAGTTACATGTTGCACTTCAGATTTTGCACACTTATGTAAGTGGCTGGACAGGGCAAAAGAAAATCTAAAAATCAGCTTTTGCTTTCTTACTGTTGTCATCATTAAAGTAATACTTGAAACAGATGCAGTAATGACTTCTCACGTACTACTGTGGGCTGTTACCAATTCCCTCTCTACCATACACGTGACTTTCCCTAGGTGCCTCTGTTTTTTTCTGAGTACATTTTTTTTTTTCTCTCCTTCTTTGACAGAATCTGGTAACCTGTAAATTACCATCCAGACTGGACTGTTCCAAAGAGTGTAATGAGCTCTCCCTTCAGTTTCTTGTGAGATTCTAGACTCAATTTTATATTCTGCTTGAAAATACACACCACACACTAAAAAAACTAAATACATCAACCTGCAACATAAGCTGGATAATATCAAAAGTCTCACAAATGGAGTGGTAGAAATAGGCAAAATCTGCTTATTCTTTCCAAACATTAGCAATTTTTTTTTCCATTACAATTGTGACATAAGGACAGAATCCAAAATTGACCTGCTACCTCTACCTAAATTTTTAGCTATTATAGAACTTTCATTTTTACAGGCAAAGAATGATAAAGCACTCTAACTTGAATATATATATATTTTAAAGAGCTAATATAAGAAATCAGTAGATTTCTCCTCAGCTGGATTTATACTTTCTGTTAAGAAAGAAGTCTTTATACTTTCTGCACAAATTAATATAAGATTCTGTGGTCTGTGATATGCAAGATTGCAGTGTATATATAGCTGTCTTATCTAAAAATCTTTGAATTTATACTCTGACTTTGGTACACTAGTCAGAGACGTGTTCTTGATGTGTTTTCTACTATAAAGAAGTTCTGCAGACAAACTGCTTCTTGGTTTTCTATCTTGAAAATTTTGTGTACGTTCAAGGAAACTACAGGGGTGAAGAATAGACCAGTTAACAAGAGAGTATGGATTTGAAAATGCTTCCTTTTGATGAAGAGTTTTTTCTGTGATAAAATGAGAAATCACTTCAATTAAAGTATTTCTCTAACATGATGCAGCCTCCCAAGAAAGATGAGCCATTAGCAGTGAGGAGAGATATGAAAATCAAGCCTTCTTTATCTTCGAAGATAAGCTATTTTTTTAATCTGTACAACTTGTGTCTTTTTCCTCTAGAATTATTGAAAAGAAGAATATTTTGAGACAAAAATGTGGCCTCACTTTTGGAAGAAAAAGCAAGGAAAAACTCAAATGAAACAGTGTCTTCTTTCTTTGTCCAGGAAAAGGGAAAAAATATCAAAAATACCCACCACAGTTTTCTGTTAATTTTTGTCACTGAAAGCATATCATACAACTTTACTGAACAGTAAATTGCACACTCAAAGTTTGCCCTCAGGAGCAATGACAGATTTTTGTTTCTTTGAGAGGTCTTGGTTTATAGGTTAATCCTCTACTTCATTAACAGAAATGAAGTTAAGACTGGAAACTTGTATTAATAAATCTAGAACATTATATTTATACACCTTTGTTTGTCTATATAAGAAAATAAGGATTTAATTTTAGGTGATCTTAAGAATCTAAAGGAATTTAGATATGTGAACATGTATTTGACATGCTATGGTCAAGTGTGTCTGAAAAACAGTTTACAAAATGCTTTAAGGAACTGTTTACATCATCTTCTTCAGGGTGTTAATGCTTGCAAAACGTAGCCAAACCTGCTTCACATAGCTTTCATCTTCTAGCCATGGAGAATGCAGGGAGAACATATTTAATATTTGACAGTCATATTTTCCTGTTCGATGATATCTTTGGCTCTCTGTAAGTATGTTTAATATGTATTTAATCTGAGCAAGGTTGATGGAGAATGACAAAGTGATTATATATAATAAAGACTTCATTTAGTCTAACATTCATTCTTTCAGACAGGAAGACTTTCTTTACTCCATGTGTGTGTCATATTTGGAATTTTCTTCTCTTTTCAGACACTGTTCACCTGCAAGTTCTTCACAAAATATTTTTAATGAGACAGGTTTTCCAGACCCGTCTCATTAAAAATTAAATTTTTTGTGGTGTCTCCATCCTTGAAAATACTGAAAAAAAAACAAGCATCTGGGTATGCTCCTGGGCAACAAATTGTAGGTAGACCTACAATTAGAACGTGGTGGTTATTCTTCATTTTTTTTTTTTTTTTTTTCCCTAGATTCTCCTTCTTTGGCTTCCAAAGTGACATTGTTAAATACTCATGCATGTCTTAAAAAAACAAAATCTAATTTTCAAATATGTTGGCCATGCAGAAAACAGGAGGAGCTGCTGATTGATGTTTTCTGGAATGCTGGACTTAGATGCTGAGTATTGAAGTATGGATTAAGAGCTGACTTTTAGCAGCTGGGTTACAAAAATCTTCACTTTTAGTCTGTAGGACCAAATGTTCCTTTATGCTCTTTGGAAAATTGTCCAGGATATGTAAGCTTTCATCTGCTATCAATGAGCTGTAACTATATAATTTTCTAAATCTATAGATGAAAATTTCCATTAGCTGTTCTTCGCATTAGTCTTCTCTGGGGAAAAAGCAGAACAATCGAAACCAGAAAAAAAAAAAAAAAACAACAACATAACAAAAGCTAAAACCAACAAAATCCTTTTGTCTCTATCACAGGCCTTTGAGGCATGTGGCAAATTACATCTCCTTTTAGCTGAGGCATAGCAAAATGAATGATTCTATAGCTCCTTGTGTAAGGATCTGATGACTGTTTTTGAAAGTGTATAATAAACAATTTATAAAAAGGAAAATTTTTTAACACACAACACAACTTTCTTCAACTTTTCTATGTTTTTATTACTAAATGACAAAAATGTTTTCAGTGTGTATTTTACATCAATAGGTTTTGCATATTTTCTGTCACTATGAGTTAATCTAATGCAGTCTAGGATAGAAAATATTTTCCTACAGCCCTTACAAAGAATAAAATATACCTTTTTTTTTTAGGAAAGGAGGTGTGCTTTTGGACATAGAAAAGAAGTGTATCTTTTTATATATAAAATAACGCCTAGAGATTTCTTTTTATTTCTAGGGACAATGGGGACTAATTGTGCTATATAGATGATGCAGAGATCGTATAGGAAATATACATGAAATTAAGTTTCTAGGCGTATAAAGTCAGCCTAGTAGGAATGACATCATGCTTTCTCTTCATTTTGGAGCCTAACTTTTTTCAAAGTAGCGGAAGCTCTCAGAAGTTGTATGGCTTTTCCATTCAGAGCTCTTACAGGCACAAAGACAGCAGTAACACTATGTTACTTGCCTTACTTTAATATAATATATCTGTGTCCTGGAAAAAAACTGCAGTCACTCTATACATTACAAAGTACTTTCTCTCTGTAGAAAATTTGTGTATTGATTAGTACATTGTTCTTGTGCACTTTCGCTTGTCGGTCTTTGTAAATTTTTATTGTTATTTTTTTCATACAAGTTTCCCCCTTTTACTCCAAGAGGTTTCTCAGCCACCACCTGGGTTCTGAGGCTGCCCATTGCAGGGCAGACCAGTCTGAAACTTACACAATTTCCAAGTAAATCTGTGTTCTTTTAAAAAAGATTCTCACCTAGTGCACGTGCTCAGGATCATGTCCAGTCAGGTTTTGAAGACTTTAGATTCCCCAGCCTCTTGGAACTATCTGTTTCAGAGTTTGATTACAAAGTAAAAACCTTCTTATTTTCTTATATTTAACAAGAGTTTCCCATATTTCAGTTTATGCATATTGCCTTCTGTCTTGTCACTGGGCACCACTGAGAAGAGAGTCTGGTTCTACCTTCTATATACCTTCTGATAAAGTATTTTTACATGTAGAAAAGATGCCCCCAAGGCTTCTGTCCTCTGTCCCATCCCACCCAGCCTCTCCTCATAGGAGAGATACTCCAGTCCCATCATCATTTTTCAACACTTCACTGAACCAATATGTCCATGTCTTTTTTGAACTGAGGAAATCAGGCCTGGATCCAGCACTGCATGTGTGGCCTCACCAGGGCTGAGTGGAGAAAGGTCACTTCCCTTGACCTGCTGGCAACACCTCTCCTGATGCAGCCTAGGATACTGTTTGTCTTTGCAGCAAAGGCCCATTGCTAGCTCATTTTCAATTCAGGACAACCAGAAACTGCAGGTCATTTTTTAAAAAGCTGCTTTCCAGATGGACAGCCCCCAGCATATACTGGTGCCTGTGATTTTTCATCCTCAGGTGCAGGACTGGGCTTTTGTTTACCTTGCTGATGATTTAGCAAAGGAACACAGACCTGTCCTTGTAACTACAGCTTACATATTACGACTAAAATGAAAAGAAATTAGAAATGCTTTTTTGGTTTCAGCATGACACACATTGATGATTAGTATTTGATAGAGGCAGTAGCTGCAAACTTACCTATGTGTTGACACACACATCTTTTTTATGGTAGAAACTTGTTTGGGCAGTATATACTGCTGAGAAGAACCGCTATCCCCTTCAAGCTTGATAATAAAACCTGATTTTAGTATTAATTGTCAATAAATCAGCTATTATTTTGGAGTCATTGTAACTCTACTTCTAGAAACGAATGTAACATTTCTAAGACCTTCTGCAAAATCAAATTACACAATGAAACTTATTTACCCTGAAGCAATAAGCCAAAAAATGGAGAGAGGTGATGGAAGTCTTACCTGTCCCCTCACTACTGCTTTGTATAGCTTACAATCCTATTTTGGACACATGCAAAATCCACCCATGAAAGAAATTTTGAGATTCAGTGTACTTCTCTGAGAAACTATTTGCTTCAGGATTCACCACGTTGGATTATCTTTGTTCCCATTATGGAAAGCCATGACGTAGCACTGTCTAGATAAGACAATTTAGCAGAAACTTGTAAGTTTAGCTTAGAAATCTAAAGAAATCCACATAATGCAGTGGAAGGGCTGTATTACAGAAGACAACAGGATACTGATGGAATTCAGTTAGGTATCTTATTTATTACTTCACCATTGTCTTTACTTGAACATCAGATTCACTTGCAGGATCAGGTGTCTGAGAAAGAAGGGTTTGCTCTGGTGAATCTCAGCCAGATCACAGTAACAATGGAAACAGTTTGATATTGAACTCAGAAGATGCCTCTCCCTCTTTCATTAGTGGCCTGACGAACAGGGACCCAAAGGTCCATGGAATTTTCTAATACTTTTTCTGTGATTTCACATAACAATGTTTTTCATAGAGCTTTATAAAATTTCAGTCATGGTGCTTTTTTTTTAATTTTAATAGGAGAGAAACAGACATGATACTAATGGCAGTAACAGTGATGATATCAACAAAGCTCTATATTTTTCATTTGTCATATGAACCGCATTCTTTGAAGCAACTCACATTTTAGCAATTACATGTTTTGGGATCTTACTTGCTGGTGACAGTAGCTGGTAATTCACAAAGGATTTATGATGTTATTCTTTCCATATGAGAAATAAATATCAATGCGATGCAGAAGATTTCCCATCATTTGCCTTTTGTTTTATTATTACTCCAGTTAGAGGACAAGCTTTATGAAGACATAAACCGTATTTCGTTCATTATGAAAAAGAAAGAAGAATCTCAAAATTGTAAAATGATTCTTTCTTTTTCATAATTTCAATTAAACAGAAATAAAAGGGAAAAACATAAATTAAAGTTTCATTTAATTTACAATTTTAAGGTTTTATAGGTATATTGAAAAAGGAAATAATTTATAGATGGAAACATCTATATTTGGATAAGTAAAGGTATTTCAGTGCTCAGTTTTCCAAACAAATCATTTTATGAATATTTCCTCAATGACACATTTTGCCAAAATTGTAATGAATTTTAAGCTCTTTGAACTTAATCCATATTTTAAATATATATTAAAAAAAAATAAATTATTGTAAAGTCC
>NW_008620297.1:0-452 GCF_000691845.1 Merops nubicus | reverse complement strand
GCCATCCTCTTTGTCTGGGCTGCAAGGTGAGCACAGAACTTTGTGAGAAGAGAGGGCAGGATGTCTCCTCCAGGTCTCTTGGACATTGCCTTTGAATCATTCTCCCTGGTGGAGGGGATAGACAAAGTTGGGAGTTTCATATGGGATGATAAAACCTGCGGCTTTCTGAGAGGACAAAGGTTCAGTCCATCTCTGACAGGCTTTCAGAATGAAGAGGGAATAGACACAGCAGCTTAAGAACTGGGTTGCGGGGTTGATTCAAACCCTATAAACCTCTGGAAAATTTAAGCAGTTGGAGTTAAATCAGGCCCCATCTTTGATTAAGAAGACCTAATTTATATTGAGTTGGGTCAAAGCTACTAGCACCCCAAATTGCAAACCAGGTCATGTAGTAAAACTGTCCCACAGGGCTACTCAAGGAAACTCAGAGTGCATGGAAACAGCAGCTAAAG
>NW_008620296.1:0-6374 GCF_000691845.1 Merops nubicus | reverse complement strand
CTTCGGTACCGGATTGTGACAACATGTAATATTTTAACTTGTACCAACATTTCAAATCAAATAAGCTGCCTGAATAAGACCAGATTAACTAAAAGTATGTAACAGCAGAAACTTCTGTCTAAAATACATAATTTTATTAAGTGGTACCAAAGATAACAAGTATACAAAGAATTTCTTTGCTCTAGGCTAGCTACTTACACATCATAAATACGAAAACTGTTGTTGCAAGACACAATCTTTTCACAGTCTTTCTATAAGCATACAGATTTGCCATTCTTTTATCAGAATAAGCTGTTTACCAGTCAACAGCATGTGGCTTAAACATCACAAAAATTACCGTCTATACTTTACATGGTAAAGCATTTTCTATAGTCTTAAATGTACACAGTGGCAAGAACATAAAACCCTATTGAAAAACAAAATGAAGAGTGATTAAGCAGCTTCACAATGAAACTGGGCAAATTTTACATTCCCCATAACATGCCTTTTTTTTTTTTTTGTAAGAATTAATTATAAAGGAAAAGAAAAACAACTTGAAAGCAAACAGCTAATATATTTGGGTTTTTTTTCTAACTGAAAGAAATAACTCTTCCCATGAGGTAAGGCAATTAAGTAATTTGATTGTACTAAGTGTATTAAAAATAATCTACTTGATCTTAGGTATAAATTTTAAAAGTGTGACTTAAGAAATCTCCCAATGATGAAACTGATTAAATTAGTTCAGAGAGCACAAGCCATGTTTTACCATGACAAAAATATTTACTTTGTCATTCTCCTCTTACGTGCATTCTCTTTAATGAATGAAAAAAGAATCTCTACCATGTAACTCCTGTGTAAATTAGAACTTTTTTCCCCAAAATTATTTATCTCCTCATCTTTGCATACAATTCCTTTTATGTCACCCAACAAGTATCAGAGATGATGATGGAGAGGTAACAATTTATGGCCATCCAAATGTAGATTGGATGTCTAAAGGGCTGTCTTTCATGCTGTCTTTCATAGAATCATAGAATCCTTTAGGTTGGAAGAGACCTTTAAGATCATCAAGTCCAACCATTAAGTCTTTGATGCAAGTGATCACAAAATGCTTTGTATTCAGCTACTACTTTTGTACAGTGGTGATCCCCAAAATGCATCTTTGCTTTCACCTATAAATCTCTTCTAAAAATAAAAAATAAAAGTAAAAATTGAGCTTTAGTATTTTAACAAATGAATCAAACAATTGTTCTGACAAATCACTTGCATTCTTGTCTACAGTATGGTGGTGGCAAAATAGCGATAGAAATTGTGCAGGACTTAACTGAAAATGAGTAATAGCACATATACATTTCCAGAAAATACCACATTAATTTAAGAAGGCACTAAAGCTTCTGCTTGTGCTCCCATTTTTTTTAAACAAATAAGAAAAAAGTTATTTTCATAATGGCACCTGTACTATTTGCAGCTGAACAGGCACTGCAGTACAGCTCAAAACAAAGCTGTAAGTTCTAATATCATCATACAGATGTGCTCACTTCTGGAAGGCCAAAAATAAACAGCAAAACAACCTCAAAATAATCCAGCAAGCTAACCTATTATCTATAACATGGTAATGTTCCTTTTAGGAACAGAAAAGTAGCATGCATTGTACAAATACTTTAAAAGAAATATTCATTTTAGGGATATTAGTAAGAAATTGCTTTAAATAAAACCCAAGAATCTCAAGCAGTGAGCAAATGAAAAGCAAACTAGTCAGTAGGCATTTAACACAAGAACTACAAAACAGTATTTATGTTTTATACCTCTTTTCCTATAGTTTTCATTTACAATAGAGTGTATATTTATGCACCATTTCCAAGCATATCAAACAGTACACATTGAAATTTTTGTGGATTTTTTAACCCATAAAATAAAACAATACAAAATTAATCAACAATAAGTATTGTAAACAACCTTCAATGCATGTCTTCAACTTTTTTTGGACAGTACATGTTTACATCTTTCACTTTCTACTTATTTGGAACAGCTTATGGCAAAACTTAATATAAATCATTTTACAAATAAGTACAGCCATCATGGAAATGCATGGATTTTCAGAGATTAATAGTTCTGATGGCATCTGCCTTTTCACGGTATAACTACTGGTCTGTGCTCTCTTGCTTTACAGCAAGAAATTGACAAAGCCATCACAAGAATTGGAAGAGCTACTAACACTATCACCATATTCAGGTTGATTGCTTTGACATTTTCTTCCTCATTCTAGGAAATTTAAAGGTTTTGATTTCATTCCTTAGTTGAATCAGAGGTCCGTTCTTTGCTTTAAACCTCTTCCATTTTAATTGAGAGATTTTTGTCATTTGGTTGACAGTTCCCATTCTGTTGTAGTTTGACTTCATCTGCCCTTTGTGTATCTCTATTGCCTACTTCTTTGTGAGGTTCTGAATTTGGATCCTCTTTACTGTGATATTTGCCCTACCAAAGATAAAATTATTTTTTTAAAAAAATTTATACTCTTAGCATTACAGTCAAATCTTGGTAGTTTGCTTGCCTCAATTTTCACTTGCTTATCTTATCTCAGCAATTGTCAGAAGTATCAAAGCTTTTTTTTAAAAAAAAAAAGTAAGCTTTTTTCAGTTGGCTGAAGTTAGGTACTCTTAACAACCCATCACCCAAGAAATCATGGCCATAAATTATCTGTCTTTATCATCAATATTTAGGTAAAACAGAATAAGCAGCATCATAGGACCTATGAGAAACAGCTCCAGAAATTAAGACTTAATCATATTTTAAAAATAAAACAGGATTACAATTTTTCTTTTATATTTCTTGTCAGGTAACCAATAAATTTTAAGAAAGTTCTTGGGTAAAACAATTACTTAAGTATGTGGACGGCTGGTTTCTAACAGTTGAATAATTCCAAGTACTACAAACTACTCTTTAAAGGCATGCTGATTTTCAAATTCTAAGATTAAATACTTAGAATATATTTTTTTTCTTAATCAAACCACCTTCTAATTTGCAAGGGAAAAATCCACACTACTCTTCTTCAAATTTTCAACTTTACTCCTGAAGAGACCAACAAGCAGCCCAAGACCAAAGCAATTAGGGAGAAGCTGAACTGCAGAGTGAAAAGATTTAAAATCTTTTCAGCTTGATAGCCTGTGCTAGTTTTAGCTGCGATGGAGTTAATTTTCTTCATAGCAGCTAGAATGGGACTATATTTTGGATTTGTGCTGGAAACAGTGTTGATAATACAGGGATGTTTTTGTTATTGCTGAGCAGTGCTTACACAGAGTCAAGGCCTTTTCTGCTCCTCACACCACTCCATCAGTGAGTACACTGGAGGTGCACAAGAAGTTGGGAGAGGACACAGCTGGGACAGCTGACCCAAACTGGCCAAAGAGAGATTTCAGACCATATGATGTCATGCTCAGCAAATAAAAGCTGAGAGGAGGAAGGGGGGGACATTCAGAGTTATGGCATTTTGTCTTCCCACATAACTGTTACGTGTGATGGAGCCCAGCTTTCCTGGAGATGGCTGAACACCTGCCTGCCAATGGGAAGCAGTGAACAAATTCCTTGTTTTGCTTTGTTTGCAATGTGTGGCTTTTGCTTTGCCTATTAAACTGTTTTTATCTCAACCCACAAGTTTTCTCACTTATTATTCCAGTTCTCTCCCCCATCCCACCAGAGGAGAGCGAGCAAGCAGCTGTGAGGCTTAGGTGTGATCTGGGGCTAAACCACAGCACAGCCAAACTAACCCTGAACACTGCTACTTTGTTATACAATCTGCTTCCTGCCTGCTTGTACAGATAGGCAGCCAGCCAACTCCCAATATATGACAGAGAACAGAAAAGAGTGAAACCAAAACGTTTCCATAACCTATTCACACAAGTTCCTATAAGTCCAGTAAAGTTCAAACACAGTCTTCTCAAACTGACCTACTAACAGCAACTGGAGAATGACTTTCACATCTCCAACTGGCAAAACCTAAACCCGTGTGGCAATAATTGGTAAGGAAAACAGGGGGAAAAAAGAGTGAGAAAAAGAAAGAAAAAAAGAGGGAATTCCAATAATTATTCCACTTGCAGCACTCTATTCTGCTTATCAGTTGGTCACACAGCTTACCTTCAAAGTAGTGGTGCTTTTGTCAGATTTCTCCTTTCCCTCGCTACTTTTTTTCTTGGAAGTGGAGCATTCCCTTTCTCTTCTTTCATTATTTGTATCCTGTTCTCTTTTTTTTTCTTTCTTGTTTCTGTTTAAGAAAAGTTTTACTCAAACTGGAATTTGACCCAACAGCACCAAATGTTCTACCAGTTCATACATTGAGTGTACTGTATAGTAAATTGCACAGTACAGTAACTAAGAATGTTGGTATCATGGTTTGCTTTCCTTTAGAAAAGTTCAGTCAGTCACACAAAAAAAAACAAAAACCACAACCCCCCCCCCAAAAAAAACCCCAATAAAACCAAAACCAAACTAAAATCAAAGCCAAACCACAAACCAAAACATAACAACATCCCCTTCATAAAGACAAGGGAAGAGAGCTGAAGAATGCTTGTATTCAGTATACATGGTATTTGAAAAGAGAAAACCAAATCAACCTGGATCCGATGAAGGACTTCTATTCATTTGAAGCAAATTTGCATCACTAACAGATTTAAAACTTTTGAGTTGAAAGCATACCAAAGATCAAACCCATGAAGTTTTGTTTTGTTTTAAATTAGAACTGAATCATACTAACCAATTGAAATTACCTGAGATAACCAGTGAAAAGACAGTAAATCAATGAAAATACTTCCCAAATGGTTTTCAATATATGCATCTGCATCCACCTTCGAACATTCTGCTTATTGAAAAACAGACCTTTTCCTTAGAAAATTATTATTAAAGAGCTTCTTGCATTAAAAAAAAAAATCTAGAAGAAACACAAATTGAGTTAGCTCCTTTCATAACACTGATCTCTATATCACATTTAAGTTCAACAAAAATACTATAATTTTTTCCTCCTTTACTGCTCATTAACTTTTATGGGGTTTATGTTTACATCAAACTGACCTTCTTGGAGAAGGAGTTTGTGAAGACTTTCTTTTTGTTGTTCTAGGAGACTTGGAGGGACTTCTACTCTTCCTTTTACACCTTTCTCTGGAGGACCAAGAAATTCAAGATCACCAAAAAAGAAAAATAAACTCAGAAACTGCATAAAACCAGAAAGCTCTTAAAATGATCTGACACAACTAAGTGTATATCATCAATAATATATGAACTGTACAAAGAAAAACAAAAAAAATCATGTTTCAGTTTGATGGGAAAGGGGAGAATGGAAGTGGGAAGTAGGGAAAAAAAAAGTTGTGCCCTTTCAGATTTTAGTTTTATGTTTATCCTCACATGCTTGTACTTATACCTGGTAACAATGGAAACACACTGAATTCACTAATCCTGTATTAAGTAAGAGTTTCTTCAATCAGAAACAGAATCAAATGAAAAGCCACATTTAAGAAAAAAGGCATAATTTGATCAACACAAACTTCAAAACTTAACATTACAAGCTTAAGATCACTGGAATTTCAGTTCAGCATGACTGAAGTTTAATTCCTGAATACATGAGCTAGCATTCCTATTGGTTTAGAAGCAAACAGTGCAAAATGAAGCTCAAGTTGTTGTCAAAATCAATATTAACAGGTTAATATCTGTTGTTTTCCTAGAAGTCCATGCACAGTAAATCTATCATTCCATAAAACATTGAAGAGCTTTTGTATTTTACAAAACAGTTGGCTTACACAGATGTATGGAATTTGCTGAAGTTGTTATGGAGTCTGACCTCAAATGGAACAGAACATTAAATAACTGGTTGGAAACATACTGAGGCACATGTTAAAACAAAGTAAAAACTGAGCAAGTAAAGCATCATTCAGCATAAATGTAGAACTATTTCTGTCAAGTAAAATGACTTTCCTATCACCTCTTCATAGAGCAGGAAAAGCAGGCAGGAAGAACCATCAAAGAAAAAACAGGGAAGTTAAAAACTAATTGACAGGGCACTTTAAGATCATAGACTCATAGAGTAGCTTAGGTTGGAAGAGACTCGAGAGGTCATCTAATCCAACCTCTATGCCATGGGCAGGGATGCCTCTCAACTAGACTAGATTGCACAAAGCCTCATCCAACTTGGCCTTGAACACCTCCAGGGAGGGGGAATCCACAACCTCTCTGGGCAATCTGTTCCAGAGTCTTGCCACCCTCATACTGAAGAACTTCTTCCTAAGATCCAGTCTAAACCTACTTCCCTTCAGTTTAAAACCATTTCCACTTTTTCTGTTGCTGCACATTCTTGTGAAAAGTCTCTCTCCAGCCTTCCAGAAGCTTCACTTCAGGTATTGGAAAGCAGTTATAAG
>NW_008620295.1:314-3693 GCF_000691845.1 Merops nubicus | reverse complement strand
GGTGTGGGAAAAACCCCTGACCTTGTTTAAGCCACCCTGCCCTCCCGCCTGGCCTCTGGCTCTCAAGGTGTGAGTACCACAGATCTCCTTGTCCCTTGCCCAGTCCCACTCACCTTTGGTGTCCCCCACCCCACCCCTGCCCTGCAGAGCTCTCCTGGCCCAGCTCAGGGACCGGTGACAAGTCACCCTGTCCCTGCGGGCGGCCTGGCCAGCTCTGAGACCACCTGCCTTCTCCTTGGCACCTCTCCTAACCCCACCAGCTCTGGGGTGGCAGCAGGAAGACACAGTATCACAGAGGAACCACACACCAGCAGGAGGGTTCCTGCTCTGCTCCTTCTCCCTTTCCAAACCGCTGAATGCGGCCCTGGGACAACCTGCAGGCAGCTGCCAGTCTCTCTGCCAGCGTTTCACCGTCTCCTTCAGGAGCAGGGACAGCCCTGAGTGGAGATATGTGCACGGCTGCTTCCCCCACGTGCGTTACTTGGCACACCTTAAGACCTTTCTTCAACTCTTCAGACTGTTTCCATTTCAGCATCTCAGATGACCGCAGGAATCAGCTGGTGCCCTCTCCCTGGCTCCACACCATGAACGCAGAGAGGTTTTTCCTGTACTTTGCTTCCTATCCTTCATTCAGTCACTGCTTTACAGAAATACCTCTTGTCAGGACAATGCCTAACTTCTTTAAAAGCATTTGGTGAGGAGCTTTCTCAGCAGTCACTGAGGAGCATGTGAGCGCTGTTCCGGCCCAGAGCAACCTCACCCCCACAGCCTGGCTGTCCTTAAATCCCTGCCAGATCCCATGGACTGACTTGCTTTACAAAAGCCACACTGACACACCAGTGTAGTATTTTCATAGATAAAGTGCTTGTTATAGTTCCTAACGATTTACCCAACACCCAAGTAAACCTACTGGCCTTTAATTCCACACATGCCACACCTCCCCCCCGTGGACCGGCTCTGACGGGTGCCACCCCCGAAAGCTTTGTTAGCAATTCCCAACATCCCCTCTGGCCCCTCTGCAGTTCTAGAGGAAACACCATGAAAGCCTGGCAGCTTGTGTTACTTTGCCCAAAGTGCCTTTAGTGAACCCTTTAATTTGAGGGCAGCTCTCCGACGCATCTGGCATCGGGGGTGCCCTGGGCTGGGACCCCCCTGCCCGAGCTGCTCTGCCAACGCCCTGTTTCCACAAGCACTCGACTCCTCCTCTGCTTTATCCTGTGCCTCCTCTTAAAGGCTTCTTAGGCCTATTTGGAACAAATTTATTATTAGACTCTATATCTTTAGCAAGTGGTTCCTAAAAATCTTTTTAGTCCTGCTGTGTTACAGGTTTACTATTAAATTCCCAGAATATGTGTCCTTCCTCCTCCTACAACTTTTTTTAACTAAACAGAAACACCATTTGACATTGTCCATGTGAACCCCTGGTACCCCAGCAGCCCCATACACCCCATACACTTTCTATCCTTTGAGCTGGGCCTTTCCACGGCCTCTCCACTGGCATTTTTTTAGTGACAATTCTAACGATTTTACATTTTCAGGATAGACTTTTAGGTAATGTTTGTACATTCTTTCATTCCCAGAGGTATCTTCTATAAATTACATTTCATCCAGGAAATCAAGTCCCCCAGCAGCAGCTGGAGCACAAAGCCTCGTCCCATGCGTCTAACTACTGTCAAAGAGAAGGTCAGGGGAAAAAATGTTTAAAACCTCTCTGGAGAGCCGTGAAGGCTAAGAGAGAGCTCTTATAATTGCATGACCCCACTGAAGGGCAAAGCCAAGGTTAGGGTGGGCCTTAATGGTGTGTTTCCTTAACTTAAAACTGTTTCATTTCATTTGTAGTCCCAATTTGGCTCAACTTCCTAGTTTTATTCAGGAATTAGGGGAAAACACCACCAGGAGATGGGAGGCAAAGTGGCTCCTGCCCCTGGTCCCCGAAGGCCGCCCTCCCCTCTCCCAAAGTGCCAAGCCTGGGAGATGAACCAGCCACCCCAGCCCACGAGGGTCCCGCAGCACCGGGACCGAGCCCTCCAGCACAGAGCAGAGCTGGGCTCTCGGGGGCCGAGGGAACAGCTTCAGGCTCCACCTGGCACACGTACAGGGGGCTCGGGAGCAGTACAGGGGGCTCGGGAGCAGTACAGGGGGCTCGGGAGCAGTGGAGTTCCACAGCACCCTCCCACCAGCGCCCGGGGCACGTGGCAGCCCAGGGCCAGCAGGACCAGCCGTGGTCTGAGCCTGGTCCGAAGCCCTCGCCCTCATCCCACCTGCACCAGGGACCTGCACAGAAGAGGAACGAGAAGAGGAACGCGAGGGAACTGCAACTGTGAAGAGAAGCTGGGGAGGGGAAAAGGGAGGGAACTGGGGTCTGGAAAGGTCACCCAGGAAACTGGGAACTGGGGTCTGAAAAGGTCACCTAGGACACTGAGCCAGGATGACACCAGGACATTATGGGATGAGAGTCCTAAGGAGCAAGAGAGAACAGAGAACAGCAGGCAGCTCTGGGTGAAGACAAGAAAACTGAGCCAAAGAACCCGGGAGAGGCACAGCAGAAGGGGTCAGGCTCCGCTGTCTCAGGACATGGAGAGAGCAGGGGTGTCACCCAGCTGAGCCTGACCCCATCACCTTCCCTGCCTCCAGCGCTCCTGGGCCTTCACCCCCAGGCTGGGCAGAGCTGCATCACCTTCTCCCCACTAAAGGTGGCACAATCCCACAGCTTACACACTTGGCCTGTGCCACCCAGGAGGCAAGAGCAGAGGGAGGCTCCCCGAGACCCAAGTGGCAGAAGCCGCCAGCCAGCACTGCTGGGAGTTGTGAGGGGTACGAAGAGGAGGCTGCAATGGCTCTGCTGGGTGTCAGAGCCTCCTCACCAGGCAGTGCCATTCCTGACACCCCCAAACCCCGCACCACCACACATGTTTGGGGGGGGGAAGAGGAAGGGAGCAACAGTCTGATGTCCAGCCCACCGCCCATCCTGTGCCTCGGGGCCCTGCCCTGAGCCCTGCAGGCCTTCCCTCTAAAGAGCACAGTGTTCCCAGCAAGGCAAAGCTCTGCCACAGCCTCTGAACAGCAGCTCCATGCCGTGGGGAGGCCGCGGCCGAGCCCTCCTCGTGCCAAGAGCAAAGCCAGCTGCCCTGGCTGCCAGGCCTGGGGGACACCCACACAACACACTCGCTGGGCAGCGTGACTGGAGCCAGCAGCAGTGCCACAGGCCACGTGCCATCTTGCTCCTAAGCACCAACCTTAGGCTGCAGGCTGGGCCAGGCCTTCCTGCAGCCCCCCAGGAGAAGCAGGACACCTCTGCCAAGGTGATCAAAGGCTTCCACGCTCTTTAGACAGAGGCCCATGTCAGGGGGCTGCCCAGCTCCCCAGCTGCTCGGCTTCC
>NW_008620295.1:0-282 GCF_000691845.1 Merops nubicus | reverse complement strand
GGCGTCTGGGGGTGCAGCGGCCTCCTCAGGCCCCTCTCCAGCAGCTGCACCCCCACCAGTGGTGCGCACAGCTCGGGCTGTTGTAGTCTAGTTGCTGGGTGTCCACACCCCTCGTTTCCAGCCCGTAATGCAATGCAGCAGAAGCTAAAAATACACAAGTGCCACCCTCCGTCATGTCTCCGAGCAGGCTCTGCAGTCACCATGGGGTGTGCGTGAGGGAGGTGGGGCCTGGCTCCGTTCCCAGGGTTCTCCACCAAGACGCAGCCCTCACAGCCACAGCCG
>NW_008620294.1:0-13296 GCF_000691845.1 Merops nubicus | reverse complement strand
CGCGGGGAGCAACCGGCCCGGGCACCATGGCGCATGCGGCCGCCTCGGAACCAGCCGTGCCCCACATCGCCGCCGGGGAACGGCGCCTTCGACACCCCGGCCGGGCGGGAGCGGAAACTCGGCTACAACATCTATGGAAGAAATGTCTGGCCAAGGAGAATCCCTTTTGAGACACTCGGCCACTAGGAGGAGGCAGGATGAAAATACAGCCTCGTTCTTTCCCTGTTTTCAGGTCAGTTTCCCACTCCGCAGCTATGACTGCTGTCCTGTGAAAGACTGACTCATGCTCAGGGAACAGAGCTCTGGCAAAGTTTCTAATTTGAATAATTTATAAGGATTCAAAAAGTAACTTGCTAATGACAGATGCACAACAATCTACCAATACGCGGTATTGGCTTCTCAGGTAGCCAGTTTTTCGTAGTATTGAAGTTGTCTTGCATAGAAACTTGAATTGTTTCAAATTAGCAAAAACCCTTTGAATAAATAGGAGTTTGTTCACCTCAAGGTGCTGGAATCTTGCTCAGGGTCAGTAAATGTTTTCCGTCGTAGTATTTTACTTTTGACTATATAGAAGGGATATATAACTTTTAAACATACACATTCTCTCCCTTTTTGCAGGGGCTCTCTTCCTTCAAATAATGCAAGATTCCAGGATTTTGAGCTTCCAGCAGCGACTAGCTCTCCAACAAATCTCTCATCAAACCTACTCGCTCAGTTTATTTTTCCAAGGGAAAAATAGAACAAAGAAATGAAAAAAAGTTAAAATAATTAAATATTATTACATTTATAGTCTGAAAAAATATGTAAATCAACTGCATTGAACCTTCTATTAGCTTTTAAATATTCACGTCAGTATGTTCTTTAGGACAAATGAGATAATCGAGTTAACATTGCTAGATAAATCAACGCTTTTTCCTGAGCTGCAAATATTCCAGATGATAAGCCTGAAGTTTTGCAATCCAGTAACTACAAATGGAAACTAAACAGGTAAAAGTGAGCAAGCAGGAGCTGACATTTGAGTACCCAGAGGCCCAATTTACTGAGACATACAGTAGCAGCCCCATCATTTCAGATAGGTAACTGAAGACCAAATGGCTCTTAAACGTAAAACCCAGCTTGGCCACAACATGCAGGAGAAGCTCAGTATTTTGGCTTGTTCTGTGAACAACATGAGACCGCATGATTTAAAACAACACAAGACCCCACACCTCCTCACCCAAAAAAAAAAAAAAAACTCACAGAAGACCAATGTCTAAATAGATTGTAGTGAAACCTCCAGCCACAGGTAGTGGGATATCAAATTCCGTTCTGTCTTTCCTCTGAGCACTGATACAAGGGTGGAGTTCACATTGCACAGAAATAGTTACTTCATAACAACGAATCACCTCTCTTATTTGGGAGGTCAACTACAACAGTCCAAACTACTCACACACAATCCCCGTTAGTGCCTGTGTGGGTGGGAGTGGACAGAAGCAATGAAGAGCTTCAGTGCTCAAACCCTGTTGGAAAACCAGATTTTTGTGAGCTGCAGACCTTGACAGCACCAGGACAACATGTAAAGTCAGGCAGATAGCAAATAAAATTGTTCTGTGGCTAGAAGCATCAACTGCTAGCCACTTATATGTGATGCTTTCCATGCTTCTTCCTTCCAGGCCAGACAAACTCCTGATAAAAAGGATAGGTAAGAAAAGGGGCAGCAAGAATCAGCTACACAGAGGTCTTCTGTAGTGTTGTAGCAAACTTTTAATTCTACCAGAACAGCACCTGGATTTCTGTCTTTGTGTGATGCTGGTGAGAAAACTGATCAGATATGCTGCAGTACGGATCAGCACCAGTTTTCTTGGTTTTTTTTTGTGGTTTGTTGTTGTGGTTTTTTTGGGTTTTTTTTCAGTTCCTAGAATAGCGGGGTCAATTTACAAGCTTCTCTGTCAACTGCCCAAACGAAAGAGCAATGTGAGAACACTAAGTTCACTCCCAGGCTGGGCACTGTGTACCAGCAATGAGAAAGCTGGAATTTGACTCTCTCAGATTTGAGTACACCATGTTTCAGTGCACATGCACTTTGATCAAAAGCATAAACCTTTATCTGTAGTAAAAAATACTTTCTATATCAGCCAGCTAGAGATACACAAAATGCATCCAGATTATAGGGCCAGTTACCCTCATGTGGGAAAGGATGATCCCAACTGACCTTCAGGTTTATGAATTCCCCTCATTTATCATTACTCACCTTTCTTTCAGAAAGCTGCCACTGGCTTCTAGCACTGCATCAGTTCATTGTTAAGACCACAAGGAGCTGAAGTGTTTAGTTTAACGCTACAACCTTCACAGGACATAGCTGCAACCACACTGGGTTGCCTTGGTGCAATCTGTTGACTCTGAACTTTGAGCTCCTCATGTGGAAGACCAAAGGCTGACAGTCTTCACCACAAGCAGAATGCTCCAGGCTGTTTCTGTTCTCTCTTGTCCACAACTTGCAAATTTTATATGCATCAAGTCAGTCTGCAGCAGGATTGCTAATCATTTTGGGTTTATTCTATTTTTCCCAGTGAAGTAACTGAATTTAATTAAGTGTGGTTAAGTAATCTGCTGGACTGAAGGGAACACATCTTCTCCAAATGTAACATACTGGAAAGATACAATACAGCTGGTGGCCTCTGAAACTACTTCCAGACATTCAGAACCTACAGAGAAGTTCTTCAGATAGCCACTGTAGCGTGCATGCTCTGAACCTACACTGCCCAGAACATACACCTTCCCATAGCACAACATAAGCAGTTTCTAAGGGCACAGCATAAAAGCCAGTGGGAAACAATGAAGGCTTGTCTTCCACCCATTCCAGCAATTTCTGAAGTTATTACAAATTCATTTGGCAGAGAGTGTCACAAACACTTCATGCATGCAGAGAGGTAATTTAAATAAGCACTCAAAAGATCAGAAAAAGGCAAGTTTCCCTGTAGGGTGGGTATTTTAGGAGTGCGTGGTACCATGCCACCTGCTGATAGTACAGTGAGCCACTGACATCAGCATGCTCTCCTGGAAAAAAAAAGACCCTTTACAGAACAAGTTTCTACACATTTAAAGCAGCAGAAAGCACACATCATGGGGTAATAGTCTCCTCCTTGGAGTACCACAGCAAAAGACAGATGGATAGAAATCAGTGCTTTGGTTCCCATCCACAGGACGACGACAGGGACTAGCCACAACCACCCTTTTTCTAACAAGGGTGCACACAGCAAGCTGAGGTGCGGACAAGGATACACAGCTTGAATCTTCCTTACATACAACAAAAGGGTACATCTTCATTCAAACCCACAGGAGCTTTTCAGCCTCTGTAAAAGACGCTATTTTTGATACAAGTAGTCACTTTTAAAAAAGGTAGTCACCGTGGCCTGTGACGAGACCTTGTGCATAGAACACATTGCAGAAAGGGCTCAAACGCTGCTGAGTGGCAGGACAGCAGTGTTCATCAGGACATCTCCTGAACTGCAACTAGCCTAGGACTTGTAGTCAGGATCTTGATATATTTTCCAGAACCTGAGGTAAACAAAGTGCAATGCTGCCCAGAAAGGGCATTCAGCTCTCACCAGAAAGCGGTGACAAGTATCCTGCTTACCTTGGACAGTGGAAATCAGGAAAGATTTAAGCTTAAGATGATGACAATTCTTGAGCAACTGGTTACCTGGCCCTCTCAATCTTTGCACAGCACTAGCAACCTTTTTGGACAACTACGTAGCTCTCCCCCTCCAGAAGCATCAGCAAACTAAAAATACGGCTTGCTCAAGGATAAAAGTAACATAGAAAGTGTGTTCTAAGACACACTCTCTTAGGTACAGTTCTAGAAACAGCCATGTTTAAAATGACATTCATAAAACTTTTTTTTTCTTTTGCTTTTTAATGGCTAAGTGACCTGCCTCCATACATACCAGAGGCAGCACACTGAAAGGACAGCAACAAGCACTTTGGGAACTTGCTCATATGTGCAGGCAAGGAACAGTGTTTCCAGAAATAACAGAGCTGAAAAACATGAAATGGGACCCTGAGATGCAGGTGAAAATGGGAAAATACCCCACAATCCAGAACCCACCTGGGAGTGAAAATTGAGGAATGAAGATTGAAGGGATTACAGATCAGAGATCAGCAGGAGCTGGGCTGCTCTTGCTATTAATATAACCATCTTGTTTAAATACATGGAACAGCACAGAACACAATCCTGCAGCATTTGGGACTGTAAAACACCTCTTCAAAACCCAAGAGTTTAGCACAAAGTGGTGACAGCTGTAAACTGTTCAAGGACCATACACTTTTAAGAGAAATCAGGTACACAGCAAAATGCACCCTCCACTAGAGATGGCAGGGAACCTGTCCTGGTGAAAACCCCAATGCAAGGAACCCGTTTTAACAATCTTCCCTCATTCTGTCCATACCAGACAAGATCATTTACAGTTTCCCCTCCTAGAAGGGAATGAGTTATTGCACAGTCTGAACAAAATGCAAGAAGGTGCTTTCTGCAGACATTGTTTGCTCAGCACACCTTCCTAAAGCCAGGCAGTGAACTTAAGGAAGAACTGTCATAAGAAAACATGCTAATAGTATTCTCTTTAATTTGCATGTGCACTTTCTCTTTTAAACCACTGCTCCAAGTCCTGTTTTTGCTGAGCAGAGATAACATGTCATTCTACTCTGTAGTTCAGTTCCCAAGTTGGCTGTGTGGCATGTGTCCAAAAAGGTGCTAGGCTTGGTTTTACACCCATAGAAGCTGCTCAGAATCAGCCCTTCAGTGTTCAAACAATCTTCAGGAACTACTGAAGTCTCTGAGCCTCTCCCTAGCCAAAAAGCAAAGGAACACAGACATGGTGTAAGTCAGGGGAAGAAGGTGAAGGAAAGCACTTAAAAAGGTGCACAAGTGTTAAAATTCTCTTTTCTTTCTGCCTTCCTCCCCTCTACAGAGTAGCAAAGAGGAGACAAAGGAAGAGAAACAGCAAGATTCAGTGGAAGCCAGAAGGTTCCTGACGGGCTCACCGATGGCTCAGTGCTGCTGCATGAGTGATGGCTCATTGCTTCACTGCTGCTTGGTTTTAACGGATAATCTCTGTATCATCTTGTAAAGGAGACCAAAGTGCTGGAAGCAGAAAGAAAATAAGTAACCATGATTCCTTATAAATTCTAATAAAATGACTGTGTTCTACACAAAAAGAAAACTTACTGGAAGGCTTAAAACAGCACAAATATGCAAATGCAATACCCTGTTTGGATCATCCACTAGCTCTCACATCCTGAAGACAGAGTTGGTGAATAAAGAGGAATTACTACAGTTAAGCCAGTTACTTGGAACTGCATAGAAAATGATGGCTTGCAGAAGTGTTTGTGCAGGCCTCTATCATCCCTATTGTGAAGACACAAACACTTATTAAAAAATTTTTACATTTTTTAAATGCAATTCTGTTCCTTCTAAAGGGGAGCAGAAAGCTTCAGATTTCAACACACACAATACTGGTCACTACAGAAACACTCCTGCTGGCAGTTTCAGAAATGTAAAAACATACCAGCAAACACAGCGTTCTCAGTAGCTGACATTCCTTTAACTGATTTTCTCTTTCACTATTTCACCAGTGACTTACAAATTCACTTAATTTCTCTTTTGATTCTGCTTTGATTGCGTTTTGATTTGATAATAGCTACTTCAGATATCTAACAGATATAACAAGATCCAGGCTTCAGATCATTTGTAATAGCAAACGCAAATAAGATAGCTGACAAAAATCAAAGTGTATGTTTTCCCTCCCATTTATGTTGTCATATCAGATTTTTAAATGCATGTTCTTTTCCCAAACAAACACAAATAACATAGAGAAATGAAAATTTACATTGACATAAAATGCTTCCCTTTCATTTGTGTTCTTTAGAGAATGCAGCCAGAGTCTGAAGCCCAGATCACAGTGGCTTTTATTAACACTTAAACAAAACTACTAAATTTAAGCTGGTGGCCAAGGCATGGAGTATCACGTTTCCAGGACTACAGACACAGGATGTATTTATGGCTTCATTGAAAGAAAAAAAACAACACTGAAGATGCATTGCAATTTCAGACACCATAAGGATCTCTTAACATTCCTAACTTAGTATAGGCTGCAAGCCATTATCATTACAGCAGATTCTAGTTACCTTGAGACAATCCAGTCTGAAGCTGTTACAAAACCAAAATAGCTTAACAAGCGAGTTGTTCAGGTCCTTGACCAAAGGAAGGAGCTCTATAAAATAGTTTTGCACTAGAATGGCAAGAGATTGCCTTCAGCACAGGCAACTGAGATACTGAGAAACATACACATCAAAACAGCCAGCCATTTTGGATTACTGCTTTTAGAGTGGGGTGGCATTACTGTTCCAGCTTTGGTGCCAGGACTGTCAGCACCAGTTACTGTAGCTAACATTATTTATTACGAAAGTAATACATCTGTCTCCTGCTTCACTTGTCTTCTCTTACCTGCACTGCAACATAGGCAACACCAAGGTAGGCTGCAATACAGACAGCCAGAAGCAGGTCAAAGATTGCTGGCTTGACCCTGCAATATAGAAGGAATGCATGAAATTGCTACAGCACATACTGCCACAGAGTGAGACAAAAACCCAACATGGCCAAGGGAATTCCATACCTGTATGCATTCATCACCTGCTTCAGCTGGTCATAGAAAACAAACTCAGGGTCCCTGTGAAAAGAATAATTTCTTCATTTTATATTACACCTCCTGACACTGTAGTAAGGACACCCCAGACCCCAGTTCCCAAGGAGTTCATCCAACCAGAGACAGGTAAGCACGACCACCCTGTACAACAGTTTTGAGCTGATTTTAGTTGTCAGGTCTTTCTTTTCCTACAATCAAGCCTAAGGAGACAATTCAGACCACACACGGTTGAGCTGTCTCAGGCAAGGCACGTGGCAGATACCTCACTGGGTTCATTAAACTGCTCCAGCCCAAGCAGGTTAGACAGGAAGAAGGACAGAAGCTGCCTTTTTGCAATAAAAGAAAGCTTTCTAGGGGAACTTGGTCTCCCTGCTGCATTCCGATGAAGCAGCACTCAAGAGTGAGAAGAGTAGAACCAAAACAGTGAAAAAAAGAAGCTCTTCAGACAGAGGGAGCTGCTGGGACCTGTTACTGTCCTGCAAGAAATGATAAAGAGCTTTCTCTGGAAGAACAGAGAGCACAAACTAAAACTGACAGGAGACCAGAAGTAAGCACTCACTTCTAGCTACATGCCAAGATGCCAGAAAAGCTGCAGCTCAGAGACAAAATTCCTTGGAGAGGAAGCCAGTTTGCCTGCCCTGGCTGGTTCTCTCATCTCTTTTCTTACCGTTTGTCTGCCTTTACATGATGCTGTTTGACATCCTTCAGGTAGCGACCCATATAATATTCTAAGGTGTTGAGGAAGGTGCTGTCTTTATCAATCAGCTGGGCAGCCCTGGGCTGACTGCTCAGCCAGTCCATCACTGATTCTAGTTGTTCCTCCTGGATCTCCTGCAGAAAAATACCGCCAAAGAAAGGGAGTCAACCACACATACGCTGAGACAAGACCTCCCTCCCAGACTCCCGATTCCTTGCCACGGGTTACAAAAATGCACTGTGCTCACCATCTGATCTGTGAAGATCTGCAGATCTGCAGGTGCTCCCTGCAAGGAAAAAAAAAAAAAATTGGTGACAGCAAGCTTGGTTGGGCAGGACAAATCTGGCTGGCACTGCACGATGGGCAGCTCTTACCTTGTCTGTTAGGTTGTAGATGACCCGTGTCAAAGCTTCAGCAATGATCCTGGTATTCCTGGTTAGTGCCTTAGTATCTATTCGTGCCCTAAAGCAGAAGACAGAATTCTGGACTTTTTAATGGGATCACCTTCCTCTAGAAAGCACCATCTTTCACTGTACCAAGCATGAGCCTGAATCCAGAGCCTAACTCCCAGTGTTTTTTCACCCATCCTGTGGCCATAAGAACAGCACAAGCTGTCACGAGGCCAATTGGTGTTTACGGACTGGATTACAGCTGCAGCCCTCTCTAGGGCCTCTAACCTCCTATCCATGATGCTGTTGCGCAGGCTGTCCCGGTGGCTCTCCAGATGGGAGACGGTGAATGCTGGCAAGCGTCGGATTGCAAAACGCTCATGCTCCCACGCCAGCATGTCCTCAGCCAAGTTTATCTTCTTGTGCACCATGGAAAACTTCACCTCTGGGAACTGGCTGGCCACAACCTGAGGAAAAGGACAAGCCATCCAGGGTGTCACGCTGCCCACTGCGTAGTCCCATCTTGCACTGCCCAGTCCACCTAGACCCATTTTTTTGTGTTCCAGAAGGTAAATATACTTCCACCTATAACGTGCAGTTATCGTCATTAAAAAATCATTTTAATGTCAAAAAGGCCATTTTAATGTCACTACAGGGTAGCTTTTGCAAGCAACAAGTCATAAGGAAGTCCACTGGAAAATGCATCAAGCTTACTCTGCTTCAAGTCCAAAGTTCCCATCTACCTAAAATGCTTTTCATTACCATCTCCAGTTCTCTCAGAAACGCATGCTGCAAGGTCCCTTCCTTGGGAGGTTTTGAGACATGGAGATGAAGACTATTGCCTCGGCCCAGAGTATCAAGGCAGAGAACAAATGCTACGTTGTCCTGCAGCAGGCTGGAATCTGGAACAGAAAAATCCAAACCTTTATTGCTATGTTTAGTGCTAGAAATTCCATCCCAAAAAAGCAAGGCCCACACAAGGAGATTCTCATAGGAGGACTGACATACTAGACACTTAACATAGGTCCTATTGACAGAGGCCTTGCCACAGAACTTGCTGGAATGCCTGCCCCTTACTCACCAGTGTGGTCCAAGTTGTCTTCCAGCCACCGCTTGGTTCCTTGATAATTAAACTTGCCACCTCCAGATGCAAAGAAGAGCAAGTTATACCTGCCCATCAAAGATGACAGGAAAGTGTTAACATGCTGCACTCCATGGCTACAGAACTCCTTCACACAGCAGTGGAGGTATGATCACCCAA
The DNA here is from genome assembly GCF_000691845.1 of Merops nubicus. Classification (NCBI taxonomy): domain Eukaryota; kingdom Metazoa; phylum Chordata; class Aves; order Coraciiformes; family Meropidae; genus Merops; species Merops nubicus. Next base: position 4,266 of record NW_008620294.1, on the reverse strand, counting down.
CATTCAAGGCAAACTGTCCATTAACAAACACCTCCTACACACCACAAACAAAGGTAACAGCAGCACAGGGTAAAAGCAAGGAGGTCCCAGCGCTTGAGGATAGAATCTACTTCCCACATCATTCTTTCCACTTGTCCCTAAGCTTAAGCAGAGCTACATCAAAGGAACCAAAGGAAGGAGCTTGGCCACTGACAGCAGCTGTACTCAGAGGAAAACAAAACAGAGCAAAGGAAGTAAAGAACTGCCTGTCTACAGGTCTGGAGCAACAGCCGTTCTTATCTGATCTCAGCTACACCCATGCAACCAAGAATAGGGTGGGTTCTTACCCAGCATGTGTACGTCTGTAGGTGTAGAGCCGGGAAAACAGCCTGGCTAGTTCCAGTAGCACTGAGATACCACTGCCATTGGAGTCAGCACCGTGTGACAGCCACTGCAGGACAAAGTGGGACAGAGACAAGGTGAGAACCCTACACCTATTCTCACACACCAGAACAGCCTTCAAGGTAACACACCACCATGCTTCACTTATAACTGCCCCACATCTTTAAAGCCATGAAAAAACATAGGAACAGAGGCTACATGGGGAAAAAAGACAGGAACCGAGAACTTCAAGAAGAAAGAATACTCACTGGAGCCACTCCAAAAGAATCATAGTGGGCAACTATCACCACAGTCGGTAAGTCTTCTCCCCCCAGCCCCGTTAGCCTTCCCTGCAGAGGAAAGAGATGTCGCTCAGCACCACCTCTTGTGCGCCTGTACAAAGACAGCCCAACTTCTATAAGCCTACCAGGTCCACAGTGGCCTCAGTTCCAATGACTCCAGATACCTGTCAGAGACCACCCTGACTTCCCCTATCAGTCCAAATGTCAAATGTCTGATGAAGTCCTAATAAGAGAAGGTATCTCATCAACGTTGTCAGTTTGAATCCAGTTGTATACAACTCACCTCCACACTGGGTATGAGCCAGTCATTGATAGCTTTGCTTTGGGCTCCACTGGTCACCATCTGGAAGCCATTGGCAGTTGCTGTGTGCAGCAGAACTAGAGCAAAAAAAAAAAAAAAATAGGTATACCTGGGGAAGTTTAATCCCTTTATTTGCCTCACTTTGGAGAGATCAGCTTTGAACCATTTAAGACTTCTCACTTGTCGCTTGTGTTTATGCACTGACACGGAATCTTGGAGACCATGCATTTTCTTTCTGTACTGAAAACACAGTATTTTGAGCTGTCTAAACCAAAAACTTTTCTCCAGCAGTCCTAAACTTAATCATGAGCACAGGTCAGTAAGATAGTGAAGTTATTTACAGGGAAATACATGGAAGTATTGAACTGACTTGTGGTGAGACAAAAAGCTTCAGCTTCTACCAACACACTGTAGTCACTTACCACCTTCAATGTTGGTTTTAACCTGAGTTTTCCTTTATATTTTACTTGCAACAGTGTGAAGCTGAGAACTCAACTCCATGCAATTGTACTTCCAAAGAGCTAAATAACACCTTCTGTAATACTGCATTGTTCTTCCATTAAATCTCAAAGCACTTTAAGACAGAAGAAACACGAAGGCAACAGAACACTGGTTCATGATGCACATGGCACAGCAGACTGCTCCTAGAGGTGGGATCAGGCCTGTCTCCCTCTAAACCTTTCCCCCACTTGTTGGAACTCACCTTCTGCAGCCGAGGCAGAACCCTGCGATGCAGAAGCAGCCCGTGTTTGTTCGTAGATAGACAGCAGCTCCTCATCTTCCACTGCAAAGTAGACTGGCACAATGGTTTCCATAGCAAGCATTTCTGGTTCTATCTCCATGAATTGCTGATGATTTAAATAAGACACAAAATTAGAATCTGCTAATCATTCAAGAGGGCAGAAAAAAAAATCAACAACCAAAGCAAAGGAAGTTAAATTCTCAAATCTGAATGTGATTTGCTGTACACTATAGCAGAAGCGTTCAGTCCTGCAGCAACCCAAGCCTCTCTCCCTCCCCAACACATCGCACAGAAGAGAAAGAGAACTCTTTTTTTTTTACCCTTACAACATCCTGTGGGACAGAAGAGATGGACTGTGGCAAGATGATCACCACAGCACCAGCTGACTGGCGGAGAGCCTTCTGGTACTGCTCATAGGAGAAATCCACCAGCCGCATCATGACACAGCGGCGGCTCAGGACGTCTGCTTCTATGGTACGGGCTTCTGTGTTAAGCACTGCACTCCTGGTGCCTGTGTGGAGAGAACAAGAGGTTTCATAAGTGATTTTACCACTTCCTGTTTGCTTGAGCCTAGCTCCTTCTCAGAATAGTCTTGGTGACAGTCTGATGAACTTCTGAGCAGCCAGGACCTACAGAGAGCTAAATTCAACTCTTCCACCTCATCCAAGAAGGAACCGAGATCTGTGTTTTTTCCTTGCAGCCATCAGAGCAACATCCGTGCAGCCATGTCCTGCCAGGCTCCCCTTACTCCAGCACTACACAGCCTCGACCACCTTCCAGTCTTCCTTCCCACCACAGCCACGTGCTGCCTGTCCACTCGCCCGGACCCAATGCCTGAAGGCAGCAATACCTCTTGAGAAAGCCTGACCTCTTGCGATGCATCCTCCAGCCACAGGATTGTGTCCGCAAGCAGAGGGCACAAGCTGTACAGAACCACTCTGTGAACGGATGCAAGGCTACCCCATGTCCAGCCCACGGTCACCCCCCAGTATGTTTCTGTGGCTGAGGGAATTACAAATGAACAGGCTGCTTCTAACTGCTCGCTCTCTCCTGCTCTGCTTCAGCATATCAAATTCCCCACACAAAAGTCTAATCCTTTGGGAGAACAACAGTCTCCAAGTGAGGACCACAAGGACATCTTGTATAGAGACATTCAAAATCCATCTTACAATTCATAATGCTCCAAATCCAATTTCTTCTAGAACTCTGGCACCTACACTGAAGACTTCATCACACTGGTCCCCATGCAGCCAGGGAAGGAGCAAGGCGCTCCACAAGACACGTCAGCCTGTGCCAAATAGAGGCATTGCTAGAGGTTAGATTTCAGCCTGGCTTAACTTTAACATTACTTTGGTCTCATCAAAGGACAGATCACCTGGACAAGAAAAATCTGTACTTCCACTGCACAGTATCAGTGAGGGCCATATATACAGAAATGGAGTTAAGGCACAATCTAAATTCACCACACAGAGCTCATACGCTGTCTAACAAACATTGCCAGCAGCCACCCTCATGGCCCAGCCAGAGAAAAACAATCTATAGTGAGGATAATCTCTCCACCATTCCCTAAACCAACAACATATAAACACAGTAAAGTGTGGATACAGAGTTCTGCTTCCAGCACAACCCCCTGACATCCAAGTAGAGCAGACACAACAGCATTTTCTGACAGCACAGCATGACAAGTTGACTTTATTCTAGTTTCTCTACAGAGAACTGAATAATCATTCACTTACAATCTAAAGAACTCTACAGAATAAACAGCATCAGAGAAAGTCCAGGTAGTTCTTCAGATGATCTATGACTGATATTAACCTTGTCCCTGCAAGTAAAGGCTCAGCAGCAATCTCTATTTGGTCATTCTGGAACAGGAAGAGTCAGCCATGGCCAGAACACATGCCCTGATCCAGAATACAGTATCTACAGAAGACTCAGAAACTACACTTGATTCTGGGTTTGGGAGTACTGGGGGGGTGGAGAATGAAGGTTACAACATTTCAGCGATTTGAAGATCACGCTGTTTCTGACTCAAAGAAACATGTTGCACAATCAGCATCCTGGTAGCAACAGAAGAGAGTAACTGGAAATCAATCACAAGATAAAGGAAGAACTGTAAAAGAAAGGACTCTCAATGAGGAGACACTGTAGGAATACACACTGCTAACTGAAACTAAAGAAGAGGCTGAAAAGCAAAGAAGAATCAAACTGACAATACAGGAGTTAAAGCCAAGAGATCAAAACTGGGCTCATAAACAGTTCACCAGTATGCAAATGGTCCGCAGCTGGACTACTTGAAAACACATGGGAGTTCACTCCACAGAGAGGAGCCTGCAAGGACATAGCAGGGTCCCTGGCCACCTCCAGGTCACCGAGTGGGAGCACCTTCCTGCTCGTGCAGAGGCCTGGCAGTAAAACTCAGCCAAACAGGCCCCACCCGTGGCCTCCCCTGGGTCTAAACCCGGACCCAGGCCCCGCTGCAGCCTCCGCTGGCCCTCCAAGCTCTCCTGCAGCTTCTCTTGGGCTGGGTCGCCCTCCCCAGGCCGGCCGCGGTTTCGCGGCCT
>NW_008620293.1:443-3649 GCF_000691845.1 Merops nubicus | reverse complement strand
GTGCAGGCAGGAGAGGGATGGGGCTGAGTCCTGCTCACCGCCCTTAACCTGCAGGCCCTGGGCATGGCCGGGGGCGGTTGCCAGCAGGATTCGTGCCAGGAAAACCTGCTCCTAGAGCCGCAGGGCTTTAGCAATTAGAGCCCTGGTAATCGCCTTCCCTGGGTGGCGGGGAGGGAGCTGGGCAGCGTGTGGGTGCAGGGCGCTGCAAATCCAGCCTGCCGCGGTCCTGTCGCCCTCCGGAGGTGCCCAGGGCAGGGGTTTTAGCCTCCAGCCTTACCCCGGGAGAGCCCCACGTGGCTGGGAACTGCCGTGGGGTCCCACACTCAGCCCAAAAAGGTCCTGGGAGGTGGTGGAGCTGAGCCTGAGGCTCCTGGCCGGGTCCGGGCGCCGCCGGCAGCCTCGTGCCAGGCGTGACTTAAGCTGGGCACTGCCCCAGTCTTCACAGGGTGACGTGTGCCGGGGTGCTTCAGATTAGAGTCAAGCCTCTTGAGTCTGATTTAAATCAGATCAGCAGAGGCAGCCCAGATTATCTGCCTTGTAAACAGGGCTGAAGCTGACCCGTAGATCCGCCCACGTAACCGCCTGGGAAAGCGCGGGGGAGGCTCCCGGCCCCCGCTCCAAGGGCAGGATTTTTCCACAGTGGACCAGCTAATGCCCAAGTCACCCAAACCTCACGAGGGCACTGAGCTGGGAGGTTGCTGAGCACTGGACTTTAGGTCTAAAGGTGCCACAGAGCCTTTAAAATCCTGAGGCTGATGCTCAGCACCTTCCGCTTGCCTCAGAGGCTCGTTCTTGGCCGTGGGTGCTGCAGTGGGGAGGGTGTGTCAGCTCAGTCCTGGCTTTGTTCGGTGCCTTCCTTGCTCCCTGAGCAGCACAGCAGACCTCAGGTTCATCCTCTGGAAAATCAGGACCCTGTTTTCTCCCTTGGGAAGGATACAGGCTGAAGCATCCCACTCTTGCCTCCCCTCCATGCACGCAGGGGTGTTGCTGGTCCTTGCGGGTGAAGCCCAAGCCCAGCCCTGGGCAGAAAGCTGACCCTTGGCCAATGCCAGGTGACCTGCAACGAATGTCACAAGGGTCCTAAACATCTGGAACCAGCGTGGGGTTTGGGTTGTTTGTGAGGAATAGCCAGAGGATCAACCCTGCTCGATCTCTGTGATCAAGCCCAGCCCTGGGCAGAAAGCTGACCCTTGGCCAATGCCAGGTGACCTGCAACGAGTGTCACAAGGGTCCTAAACATCTGGAACCAGTGTGGGGTTTGGGTTGTTTGTGAAGAATAGCCAGAGGATCAATCCTGCGCCTCGGCCGCTTTTGGTGCCCGGTGCATGCCCAGGGTAGGGGGGCAGCTGCAGACCGAGGTTTTTGGGGGACACAACCCACGAGGATGACAGAGTGGAACACGTCAGGGTTGTAACTGGCTCTCTCCATTTGCTCCCCCAGCAGAACACGCAGCGGTTGGGGGTCTCCCAAGCAACTCACTCTTTAACCACGCCGGTTGTTTCTGTGGCTACTCCGAGCTTGCTGACCCAGGGGTTGCCCTTCTCTGCCATGCCCACAGCGTACAACACGGGTAAGAACACACGGCCTGGCTCAGAGCTGGGGGGGATAAAAATATTGCCATGGTTAATTTAATAGGAGAGGGAAAAGAGCTGCTGCAGAGCACGTGCCCGGCTCTCCTCGAGCAGCCACACGTGGGACTCGCTGCCACAGGACGTGGCTGGGTCTGAGAGTTTCACAGAATCACAGAATTGGTTGGGTTGGAAAAGACCTTGGAGTTCCTGGAGTCCACCCCCAGCACGGGCAGGTTCCCACTGAGCTGTGGCCCTCACCCCACATCTCCACGGCTTGGGAACCCCTCCAGGGGTGGGGACTCCACCACTGCCCTGGGCAGCCTGGCACAGCCCTGGGCAACCCTCCAGGGCAAGAAATTGTTCCTCAGGGAAAACCTCAACCTGCCCTGGGGAAACTTGAGGTAATTTCCTCTTGTCCTGTTGCTTGTTCCTTGGGAAAAGAGCCCCCAGGTTGGCCCCAAGCTCCTGTCAGGAGCTGTGCAGAGCCAGAAGGTCTCCCCTGAGCCTCCTTTGCTCCAAGCTCAGCACCCCCAGCTCCCTCAGCTGCTCCTCCCCACACTTGGGCTCTAGACCCTTCACAGGATTAAAATCAAGGGGAAACCCCTATAAATAATGACAGTTTCATGTCGTACCCAGAAGGGCTGTGAAGGTGTGAGTCTGTTCCTGCCCTGGCAGCGTGAAGGTGCTTTTCAGTGGGTGCTAATCACAGCTACACCCATCGTGGGGCTGCTGAGAGCTCCAGGTCGTGATGTAACAGGGGCTTAATGAAAACGAGCGTCAGGCCCCCGAAAGTTTGGGAGGAATGCAAACCAGCCAGCCTGTAGGTTCAGGCTGCTGAGGGTGGAGCCAGCCCAAGGCTATGGCCACAGTGCACTTGCCTGAGCGAAGGGGTTTGTTCATCTGCGACCTGTCAAACCCCCACGAAGACTTTAAGGGCTTGCTGGTTTCCTGCCTAACTCACTTTGGCATTGGCTCAGAGAAAAGTTTGCAAAAATGTGAAAAGCTGCTTGTCTGGAAGAACCCAGAACAGGCGTGTTGGGAACTCCCTCTCCTAATTAGTGGGTGTAGCCCAGAAGGTGCCTGTTTGTGCCTGACGAGGCTCCTCTCCCTGCGTGGAGGCCGCCGGCACCGTGGTCCAGCAGCCAGCCCGTGTGCAGCCAGCAGCCCCAAAATAGTTCTTAATTGAGCCCTGTGCTGCTGCCACTCAGGGCGGAGGGGGAGGCTGAATTTCAGCTTTCTGTGTTTATGTTTCTCTGGCAGATGACCACAGGCAGAGGAACGTCCCCACTCGGGCGCCTTCGGTGGCTGCGGCTTGGGCGTTTGCTGGAGATACCTCAGGGGTGTTCATCCTGCAGACTGCTGGAGGGTGCAGGTGTCCTGAGCAAACTCCAAGCCTGGGGCGTTGCCATTTGTTCTTTCCAGGGCTAACCTATTAATGGGGTGGGAATTGTCTTGATTTCAGGATGCGTTGAGCTTTTTTGCCAGGAAAGCTCGGCGGATCCTTGAGGTCCCTTCCAAGCTGGTATTCCTCTCTGTCAATGTGAGAGCCCTGGGGCTGCTGAGCTGGAGCAGAGAAGCCTCAGAGGGGATCTGAGCAGTGCTGAGCAAGAGCTAAAGGGCCCCCGGGGGGCAAGA
>NW_008620293.1:0-219 GCF_000691845.1 Merops nubicus | reverse complement strand
GAGGTTGGATCAGATGATCCCCAGAGGGCCCTGCTGACCATGCTGGGACTCAGTGGCTACTGCTGGCCAGGGTTTTGTGCCCAGGGTTGTGTGCCCTTTCCCGTGCCTCCTGCAGCCTGGCTGAGTCAGTCCTGGCTGTTGGCAGCTTGGAGACAGGAGGTGGCTGCAGTTTGGGCTCTGGGCGCTGTGGAGGCAGCTCTCTGAACCCGTGGGCAGCAG
>NW_008620292.1:0-1120 GCF_000691845.1 Merops nubicus | reverse complement strand
CTGCGGGGCTCCGCGCTGGGGGGCTCCGCGCTGGGGGGCTCCCCGCTCTGCCCCGCCCCGTGCTCGGCGGACGGGTGTGTGTGCAGCAGGGGTCTGTCTGAGGATCTCCGACTCTTCGGCGACATGTGTGCGTAAATGCAAACATGAGTATACACAGCGTGCTACAGAACCGCTTCTGGGTAGGTAAAATACATAAAAATAGGCAGTAGGTAACCTGGCTAGAGAAGGGGAACATTTTTAAAAGACTGTGTGTGTGTGCATAACTATCTATATATAATACATAGAATCACAGAACACCAAGTTGGAAGAGGCCTCAGGCATCATCTGGTCCAACCTTTCTTGACAAAAGCCCCATCTAGACAAGCTGCCCCAGCACATTGGCCAGCTGAATCTTAACAGTGTGCCAAGCTGGGGACACCATCACACCCCTGAGGAGATTGTTCCACTGGCTGCTTGTTCTAGTGGTGAAAAATCATCCTCATGTCCACTCAGAACCTTCTGAGGCGTAACTTACACCCGCCATCCTGGGCTTTTCCATGGGACACTTTGTAGAAAAAGCAATCTTAATCTTCTTTGCAGCCACCCTTTAACTACTCTAAATATATAGACAGACATGATTTAATCTATATATGTTGTATATGTCAAAGGCTAATGTGTTAGTTAGACAGGGGATCGATCACATCCTTTTGTAACCATATAACACTTCCCCCTCACCATCTGCTTGCATTAGTATTGTAGTGGTATTAGATTTTATACACATGCACAATGTAGGTATCAGCACAGAATTCCAGCAGTCTCACCATTTATACTAAATAAATGGCTGTTATGTGTATTTTTATGCACCTACAGAATACATACATTATACACTACAGTATATATAGCTGAGTGGAGGTTGTTAGTTCTGCTCTCTGTGTACATATACTCTACAGAGCGCTTAGTGTTAGGCAAAGGTGTGTGGTGTGTGTAAGGGCTGCCGTGACTAGTGTTGAATAAGCCGTTTTAAAGACTTCTGGGCAGGAATTGTGGCCAATTGCCATCGCTGTAACTCCCGGAGTCCATCAGGAGGGGGAGTTGGTTCTTCGCGGGCTGGATGGCCGCTTCTGCAGGAGCAGATCCAGGA
>NW_008620291.1:0-2721 GCF_000691845.1 Merops nubicus | reverse complement strand
CCCCTCCAGAATGCCCTGGGGTCCCTAGTATGGTGGGCACCCTGGAGCCCAGTGGGGACCAGTCCACCGGTGCCCTCCCGGTGCCTGACCTCATCCATAAGGGCAGCCTGGAAGGCCCATGGCGAGCAGGAGAAAGGGCTAGCGAGACTTCACCTCGCACAGAGAAGCCCTCCCGGAGGCCGGGGCTGGAGCACGAGCCTCCAGGGAACACAGGGCGGCCAGAGCCACGTACCCCTAGCTGGGAGGTAGAGGGGCCCCATCCTGACCTCCTGTCCTTTGAGTAGCAGTGGGGGAGCTGCGACAGGAGCACTATGGCACCTGGCTCTCCCAGACACGTCTTGCTGCCACTTGCCATTTTTGGTGTCATTATTTTGGAGAGTGGGGAGCATGGGAGCGGCAGAAGCCATTGCTGCCCCAGCGTGCGGTGTGGGAAGCCATGACACCCCATTCCTCTCTAGGCTACCAGGAGGTGCACAGCCTGTCTTGCCATGGCTTCTGCAGGCCCACCCTAGGTCTGTTCACCCTGGTCAGTGCAAAGCTCCCATCCTGTTGCAGTGCCACCATCCTGTCTGCAGCCAGCGGCCGTGCTGAGTTGGGTACCAAGGCTGGACTGGCTCAGCGGCCCAGGTCCTCATGCACTGGTGCAGAAACACCAGCTTGCCTCCATCCCTGTCAGCTGTGCTGGGACAAGTGTCCCAAAAGTGTCCCCCATGGCTCCCCGCATCTGGGCTGGCTGTCTGGGCCCAGAACATGTCTCAGCTTACATCACGTGCCTGTTGAGGTGCCTTGTCTGGGGGAGCCAGCAGGTTCATCCAGCCCTACTGCCCAGTACCAGGGAGCCGGGATGGCAGATGTTCCCAAGGCCTTCTCCAGCTGCCAGTGCCTTGGCATTAGTGCTCCCAGTGCCATCTCTCTTTGTAGCAGAGCCCCAGCTGCAGGAGACCCATTCACAGTGCAGACTCTGGCTAGGAGCAGGGCTGGATGGCTGGTGCTCTTGCTTCTGGCCAGTGGGCTCTAGCAAGGAGCTGAGCTCCCAGTGAGATCCCCCTTTAGCTCCTGCTTGTTTCTTGGTCTTGCCCCAGCCATGACAGACTAGACCGACCTGCCCAGGCAGGCAGCAGACTCTGCCTGGGCCAGCACCACCGCTCTCCTTTGCTTCCTGGGGTGGTGACCTCTTCACGAGACCAAGAAACAAGAAGCCACACAGTCCTCTGGTACTGCTCTGTGACTGTTTCCCTGTGAATCACAGGAAAGGTTAGCCAGCCTGTGGACCCCATTGCTGGTGCAAGGAAGCAGCTGTGAGTTGGCACTTTTTGCTGAAAGTGTTTATGTGCATCCTCACCACAAAGTCAGTGTGGAGAGGAAAACCTGCGAAGACTGTATTTGGGCTGGAGGAGATTAGGGGCTCCTGCATGGGGCACCTGTGCTCACAGCTCCTTCTGGGCTATGGAGGGTAGTTAGGCTGGGGAAATGTCTTCCACCACCCAAAGCCATACTGTGGCCCTGCTGAAGGAAAGAGGCTGAGCATGGATCCCTTTGCCCTGGAAGCAGCCACTGCTCCTTCTTGCCCATCAGTGTGGTGGTTGTCATGGCAGTGCTGGGGAAGGCCCTGCTCAAGAGTGAAGGAGATGCCAGAGACACGCAGAGCCCGTGGCCAGCTGGTGGTCGGTGCTGAGGTGTAACACACCCTGCATGTAATGTGATTGTGCCCTGCATGGCCGGTGGCATCCCCCAAACAGAAATCTGTGTGAGTATGTATATGTGTGTACTGCCTAGACCTACACTGCATTGTCTATGTTGACGGAAAAGAGGGCTTGTAGCCCGTCTTTGAGGAACCAGCATCTTCCAGCCATGTTATCACAAGGGAACCTCACTGCTGGTCCAGTCCCTCTATTTATGTTGTCTAGGGCATGTGTGTAGCTTGGGACAAAAGATGCAGATTGCACAATAAATTTTTTTTTTCTTTTTTACCCACTGACACGTTGCAGTCATTTGATGGGATGGGACTACCTGCACAAGCTCAGTATAGCCCTGAGGCCCCCGATGAGGCTGGGGACCTGCTGGATGCTCCTCCTTTGGGGCTGCGGACTGCAACAGTGGCCCCAGCAGCCGCCATGTAACTGAGGGGTGCCAGGAGAAGCCACCTTTCAGTGCCAGGCTTATCGGGGTGACTGCACAGGATGAGGGGTTCTGCTGTGTGAAAGCCATGAGGCTAAGGGAAATACTCCCAAAAAGCACTGCCAGAGGCCTGACACCTGCAAAGGTCACCCAGCAGCACAGTCTCTGGGAGCTGGGGAGATGTGGGACTCTCGAGTTTGGGGGTGCCCCGGCTGAGGGGATGGCATTAGGTTTACCATTAACCAAAGCTGATGTGTGTGGGATCACGGGTTTAGGCTGAACATGAAGAGCAATTTCTTCTCCCAAAAGGTTCTCTGGGCCCGGCCCAGGCTGCCCAGGGCTGTGGTGGAGTGCCGATCCCTGGAGGGACTGAAAAGCCGTGGAGGTGCGGTGCTGAGGCACACGGTTTAGCGGTGACCTGGCAGTGCTGGGGTAACGGTTGGACTTGATCTTGGAGGTCTCTTCCGACCCAAAGGATCTGCGACTCCGGGAACATGGCCGCCCTGCACTGCCGTGCGCCGAGGGGACGGGACACGCGGCTGGTGCCTGCGCTGAGGGGATGGGGAGGGACCCCGGGCCTGCTGAGGGTACCGGGCCCCGCAC
>NW_008620290.1:0-3115 GCF_000691845.1 Merops nubicus | reverse complement strand
TACAGAAATTCAGGGGCAGCCCGACAGAAATTCACGGGCCCCTTTAAAGGCCGAATTTGGGAAAAGGTTTCAGGAGAAGGGCTGATTTCTCAGGACATTCTCCGTGAGGCCAGACTCACCTCTTTTTACTCTTGAGGTTTTCACGCACAAGATAATTCAAAGGGATTCCAAGTTTTAAGGAAAGCGTTAAGTTTAAAATCCCTTAACTGAGCTGTGAGAGCACCTTGCACACGGGGGGTTCCCTGCCTGTGGCAGCAACTAGAAGGTCTTTAAGTCTCCTTCCAATCCAAACCGATCTGGGATTCTCAGCCTTCACTGACAATCTTTTTCTCACACTTTTCCATTTAGAAGGGAAATGTGAACACAGCCAGAAATCAGTAGTCCCTCAGCATTATTCGTTATGTTTTTCTTCTGACATGTGTACAGAGGGGTAAGTAATGCGAAATTAACACATAATAAAATATTTACTGACTTTAGTATCCGGGGTTAAGTACATCCCAGCAGAACACGATCCCTGGCTTTTCTGGAACTTGCTCTGATATTTTTAAACACCAGAATTATTTTGTGTGATGTCTCCCGTGCTCCTTTGCCCCGCTGCTGTTCTGAATTCAGTGGTGATTACCCCAGCTCGTTCAGCTCGGCCACAACATCGTTTCTTGCCCTGTATCAGAAGTTCCAAGGGAGAGCCAGGCTCCAGCCTTCAGTAGGAGCAGTGAAGAGTCCCCAGAAAATCTCCTGGTACAGAGCAGGCTTTTTTCTTCTCTTTGTCACATCGGACTTTAGCCAAAAAAAAAACTTCCAAAAAAAGGTAGAGCAAGCACAGTGAAGCGTGCAGCCTGTGGGGGCGGGCGAGGAGAGGGGCACCTCAGGCCAAACCAAGCACCACACCCACACGTTGGGTTTTTGAGGTCTGGATCCAGCCCCTGTTCCCTTGTCTGGGAAGTGGGGGCCAGGCAAACCGGGGTGTCGAGGGGGCACCTGGGCACCTGCCATGGGGGGTCACTTGTGGAGGGTACAAGTAGATGCGTTTGGTGGGATGTTTTGGGAGATGCTGCTGCTCACGGCGGGGTGCAGTCAGGCATTGCAGCACCAAAGGGTTGCTGCTGTCCTCACCCTCGGGTCCTCTCTCATACCTGTGCAGCTTTCCCAGCCACGTGTAAGCCTCTGCCTGGCACCACTGACTCCAGTTTGATGCACAGAAACCCACAGTGGATATTTCAAAGGGCTTCCGTGGCAATTCCACCATGCCTTATGCCAGCAGAAACTCAACTGTTATGAGACCTTCCTGATCATTTCCTCCCCTTAAACATTATTTTTGCTGGGTTCTCCACAGGTGCAAAAGAATTTGCTTACCAGTACCTGCCTGGGGCTCTGCTCTGGGGCACGTTCCTCATCACAGCAGTGTGCAAGCTGGTGGGGAGCTCCACGAGCTGGTTCCACCCGTGCTGTGGTGCTGACGTGCTTGTAGACCTCCTGGCAGAGCTAAGTTGTGGCACTTGGGTTGGGGCAGGGCTCCATCCTCAGCAGATGTTGTGTGCAACCTCTGAGAGGAGGAAAGCTGTAAGGACCATCAGCAATATCACTGAACCAGAGTCCCAGCGTGGTGGGGTTGGAAGGAACCCCTGGAGATCACCTCGTCCAAACCTCTGCTCCAGCAGCTCACCCACAGCAGGGTGCCCAGGGTCACAGCCAGGAGGGTTTGGAATCTCTCCAGAGCAGGAGCCTCCACAGCCTCTCTGGGCAGCCTGCTCCAGGCTTGGCCACCCTCACACCAAAGAAGTTTCTCCTCCTGCTCAGGTGGAACCTCCTGGGTTTGCTCCTTGTCCTGTCGTTGGGCACCACTGGCAAGAGTCTGGCCCCAAATATAATTTGGTGTAAAACAGCCTCAGAGTTACACTGTCAGAGTTACACTATCATGAATTTTTACCCCTTGGGATAAGGTTATAAGCTGGTTCAGAATTTGTTTCACCAAGTCTTTCCTCCAAAGGATAACCAGCATTGAATGTAGCACCCTGCCCAAGTGACTGGCTTCGGGTGGGCTGTGGGTGTCCCTGCCATCGAGTCCCACCAACAGGAGAGCATCCAAAGCTTCACCAGGCAGGAACAGCAAAGGAAAATACTTGTCCTGGCATCCCTCTGGGACCAGGCAGGGCCTGCCTTCCCCTCTGCCAGAGGTGGGAGAAAGCAGCCACCAGTCCAGTGGCCTTGTACATGCTGAAAAGTAGTTGAAGCTGAATACAGAAGAAGCTCCACAAAGCAGACGTGGGACTGCATGGCTGTGCACAAGTGAGACCTGACCAAATCACAGCAGACATGGGGAACTCTTCCCCTGTGGCAGTTTATAGACCTGCATATGCAGAGTGGCCAAAGGGGCCAATTTCTGAGGCTGCAGAGAAGTTACACCCCAGGTGGGTAAAGAGGAACACGGGGGGACAAGCACCCGAGGGATGGAGGAGCTTTCTCTGCTGAAACAGTCATGCCCAAAATAACTTCTATTCCCCCGTATCAAAACTATATTTAGTTAAGATTTAAAGATTAAAATCTTAATAGTAATGAAAAAGAGAAATAAAAATATCATTGGTGGTGCTAAATGCTAACACAGCTACTTAACTCAACGGCGCCACACACGCCGATAAGCCCCACGGGGTCCCTCCCCCCGTCTCCCCAGTGGGATAAACACGGTCTGTCACACCAGAGAACCTTCTACGGCGCAGGGATAATCAGAACACATTGTTGGGTCCAATTTTCCATCATTTACTTTTTGATGTCAAACAAAAGTAAAGCTTAGTACACAATTTAGTCATGGCTGGAAGGAGAATTAGGCATACAATGCCAGCGACTTTCGGAGGCAGAAGTTGAGGGAGCTGCAGCTCACATTAATTCACATCGCTCGCCGCCCTCGCCGCCGCGATGAAAGGATTTTGATTTTCATTATTGTGTACTTTGCATGTTGCTCGTATTAAATCAATGGGCTACTTACCTCCTCGTTTTTCCTGCAGCTGATCTAAAAGGCTTACTCGAAAGAGAACTGACCTGGTGCGGACAAAGACTGATTCTCCATCCATCTGACACGTCACGCCAACAAACGGGGTTTTGTCCACTCTGTCAGCGTCTC
>NW_008620289.1:724-1063 GCF_000691845.1 Merops nubicus | reverse complement strand
CTCCCGCAGCTCGCTGGGGCTCGCAGCCCGTGCCCCGCCCTGGGGTGTCTGGGCACAGCCCCTACCAGGATCTCTGCTCAGGTCACGGCATGAGCCAGGGCTCGGGTGGCAATTTGGACCCCAGACAGCCTGGCCCAGCCAGCGCAGACCCTGGGAGAGGGGCTCTGGACCCTGCCCAGTGGTCGCTGGTGCGGCAAAGGGGCTGGGACCCTCCGGCACCACTGTCCTCACTGTGCACCCCAGCACCAGCACTTGGCTCTCGCTCTGCTCCGTCCTTTGGCAATGAGGGACGGTGTCACTGCTGCCCCCGGGACGGCCACCATCCCTCCGGGAGGAGGA
>NW_008620289.1:0-693 GCF_000691845.1 Merops nubicus | reverse complement strand
AAGAAGAAGGGAAGAAAAAAATGAATCCCCACAAAAATGTCTTCATAACAGGAAACGTCTCATAAAATACCTGTGGTTTGGCATGTGTGATCCGACTGGTCAAACTATGCACCTGGCAGGCAACCCTGCTATTAATGCTGTGCACAGTCTGGTATTTCGGTGGAGCTGAGGCTGGAGGGGGGAGGATGGGACTGGGGAGCTTGGGGAGCAGAAACCTTCCATCAGGGCCAGGGCGAGGGGGACGCGTCCCTTGGGTCTCACTCGCCTCCGCATGTGCCCCAGGGGACATCCCAGCTGTACTTTGGTGAGGGCAGGTGGGGAGCTGGGCTGAGCCTTGTGCCCCAGGCAGAAATCTGGCATTTCTGTGGCTGCAGGCCAGGATTTACCACCCAGACCTGGGTCCAAGCTGGCACACACCAGGAGGTCTCTGCCCAGGTCTCCCAGTGCCCAGGTTGCTGCGCCCACAATTCCCCAGGGATGGTTTTGCCCCTGTGGGCACCCTTGGCTCCGGGTGTGTCGGCAGCGATCAGCCGGGGCTCTCCCGGGCTCCTCGGAGGAGTTTTGACAGCTGGGGGTGAGGGATTAAGCCCTGAGCTGTGACCTGCAGCAGGCTCACGCCTTGCGGCGCTCCCGGCGCTCACACGTGGAGGGTCATTAATCCGCCTTAGCTGATCCCTGACCCGGTGGCTGCGG
>NW_008620288.1:532-1024 GCF_000691845.1 Merops nubicus | reverse complement strand
ATGGAGGACACCAGGATAAATAGATGGAGGACATCAAGATGAAGGACACCAAAATGGAGGGATGGAGGACACCAAGATGGAGGACACCAAGATGGAGGAATGGAGGACACCAACATGGAGGACACCAGGAGAAATGGATGGAGAACATCAAGATGGAGGACACCAAGATGGATGGAGGACACCAGGATAAATAGATGGAGGACATCAAGATGAAGGACACCAAAATGGAGGGATGGAGGACACCAAGATGGAGGACACCAAGATGGAGGAATGGAGGACACCAACATGGAGGACACCAGGAGAAATGGATGGAGAACATCAAGATGGAGGACACCAAGATGGAGGAATGGAGGACACCAAGATGGAGGACACCAGGATAAATAGATGGAGGACATCAAGATGAAGGACACCAAAATGGAGGGATGGAGGACACCAAGATGGAGGGATGGAGGACACCAAGATGGAGGACACCAAGATGGAGGGATGGAGGCA
>NW_008620288.1:0-243 GCF_000691845.1 Merops nubicus | reverse complement strand
GGACAGCAAGATGGAGGGATGGAGAAGACCAAGATGGAGGGATGAAGAAGACCAAGATGGAGGGATGGAGAACATCAAGATGGAGGGATGGAGAACATCAAGATGGAGGGATGAAGACGACCAGGATGGATGGAAGAAGAAGACCAGGACAGAGGGATGAAGGACATCAGGGTGGATGGATGAAGATGACCAGGATGGACAGACTGAAGGACACCAGGATGGATGGATGGAGAAGGTTGGATG
>NW_008620287.1:0-1185 GCF_000691845.1 Merops nubicus | reverse complement strand
CGGCCGGGAGAGTCCGGCCCCCGCGCCTGTGCGCGCAGCGACGCCCGAACCGGCTCATCTGCTCCTCCGCCTTGGCACGTATTTGTCCTTCTCCGGGCTGCGCCTAGAAGCACACGGATCTCCCTACGTATCTGCTGTGCGTGCACGGGAGTGCAGAAACCCCAGAATAATACGTCATCTCGGTTTCCCGTAAAGAAGCGTGCAGATTAGCTGTCGGAACGAAAAAAAAAAAAAAGTAGGAAATTTCTTGTTCATTCATAAATTATTTTGGTGTGTCAGCCTAGTTGAAATGGCGATTGGCTACTCCTGCCTCCTGCCAAACCCTTAAGGGTTGGCTACTCCTGCCTCCTGCCAACCCCTTAAGGATCCGATGTGAAATTAGTAGCAAGAAAGCATGTAATTGACCAAGTCACGTGTGCGCAGGGGGCCAGAAACGGAGCGAGAGAGTCGGGGAAAAATCAAAAGAGGGAAAGCACATTAGACCATGCGAGCTAAATTTGCGATCGTTCAAAATCAGGATGTTAGATTAATGCAGAAGACCACTTCGATCCACAGGGAAAGTTTTCATCTCACGAGTTTGGAGCAGAGGGCCCGTGGGGCAACATGGCCGAAGGTTAATTTTCTTTTTCTATTGTTTTACTATGATTTTCGCTCGCTCGCTCGCTCTCTCCTTCTTCCCCCCCTCCCCCCCCTCCCCTTTTTTAACCCAACTATGCATTACCCTTTTTTAGCAGCTCGCGCAAGGGGGCTTTCTCCAGACCCATTGTTACCCAGCTCAGAAACTGTTCCGTACCGCCCACACCGATTCACAACTTGAAAAGCTTTCAGGGGGCTATTGTTTGAATTGTTCCTGTTTGATTAAGCACAGTGGCAGCGGTGGGATGAGAAAACGGCCGTACACCTGTCCCAACTTTAATCGAAAGTTTATTCCAAGGAGGGATGGATACACGTTGGAAAATAGTGGTTTCGGCGCCGCATGTGCAATAGCCAGTTGTGCAATCTACCCAATTTTGCTTATTCTCTCTCCTCCACCCCTCCTCGGCTTTTTTTCCCCCGTGCCTGCGCCTTGCGAGGAGAGACTAATTGGGCTGAGAATTTCTGTTAAGAAATGGGATCGGTCTTAAACCAGCAATATTCAAGTAAAGTATCGCGTTCCGTGCTGTAATGTGGCTGAAAGATGGAGTT
>NW_008620286.1:0-19168 GCF_000691845.1 Merops nubicus | reverse complement strand
GAGGCAGCGCCGGCCCCGGCCCAGGGCTCTTCCCGCGGCGGAGCTCCGCTTGCAGCTCTCTGCTGGGGGCACGGAGGAGAACTGCGGCCCTTCCCCACAGCCGGCAGGAACATGGACCCTGCAGCCGTGCTTGCACCCAGAAACCCCCTTCCCTTTCCAGCCCACACCGTGCAAAACCAGGCAGCAACTTCGTGGAACTAGAAGCCACTCCACGTTTAGACTGGCCCGTTGTGGAAACAAGTAACTGTCGGAGTTTAACCCTAGGGTGCACTTCTGGTTACTTCTCCACCTGCCTTTGGCGTTTGTTTCGCTTGGCACAAAGTGTGAGCGTAAGGGACTGTGAGAAACTGTCAGGGAGCGTGACACAGTGTAACATACCTAGTGCAGAATGGAAAAAACAGGCTATTTACATCATCCGCACAATTGTTTTATTTTGATTTTGCTTTGTGCCAGAAATGAGGGACATCATAACCATCAGTAAGGCACCTTAGTGGGTTTTGCAATTTGAGGCTCTAAAGATGACCAGATCTCTTGTGGCAGGTGTCATAGAAGCACAGCTAGAAAGAGCCTCTGTCTTGACAACTCTTGGCTTCAAAGTGAATTTCTCATAAACGTTCAGAACCCTGGTCTGACTCAGTACACGTTGAAGTCAGTATTAAAACTTCAGCAGACTAAAAGAAATGAAGATAGGGTAAAATGGGTAGGCTTCTAAACATGCGCTCTCTTCCTCCCCCAGAAGAACATTGGAAAAGATGCCATCAGCCAAGAAGAAACATCCTTCCCCTTTTACAGATGGGAAACTAAGGCAGGGCAAGCCTAAGTCACTTGTCTAAAGTTACTAAGGTGATCTGTGGTAGCACCAAGGAAACTGTCTGACCACATTGTCCTAGTGCAGTACTTAAGTGTTCACTGTCCCCCTCTGTCCTCAGCTGACCCAATGCAACCAGAAATATTATGGATGCAATATTCTAGCACACTCTAGGGTCGCTGAAGTACTCTAGCACAGGAGGGATCACGTGCCATAGCCCCTACAAGCTTATGAGCAATTTCAGTTAGTCCTGGTTGCTGTAGTTTACAATTTCCTTCGTCTATGAAACCAGAACCAATCCCAGCTCAGCAATCAAGAACATGCTAAGGAGTTTGAAGCATTAAAATGCACAAGATTAGGTCTTTGGAAATAAAATGTGTCTGATCAGTTCAAGTTCTGCTTCAGACTGCAGTTAGAATCAGATGCTGCACCAAATTGCCCCCTTTAGATATCAAATCACATGACTTTGGCACAGCATCACCCAAGGGGGAGGAGGTCTTTAGTCTTGTGATGTTAATCACTGTTGTAGGGGCTTCTTGAAGAAGATATCCACATGTCTACATGCTGGCACTCCGGGCTTCAGCAGTCATTCTCCGAAATTTCTGCAGGTAGACAATGATGAAGATAACCAAGAGACCCTGCAGGAAAACGAGTATGAAGAGACATAGCTGAGAGAGGAGAGCCAGGCTGCAGTACCAGTACTGGCATGTGGAGATGATCTCATCTTCTGTCAGATAGGCAATGATCCGGTCCTGCAGGTGAGCTGGGGAGGTGCACCTCACATCCCTGTATAAGGTCCGATTCTGCTGCCACTGGAGCCAGGAGCGCAAGTAGAGGATGTCACAGTTGCATTCCCAAGGGTTGCCCTGCAGGTAGACCACCTGGAGGCTCTGCAGGTTGTCAAAGAGCCCATTGGGAATAGAGGTGAGCTCATTGTAACCAAGGTGAATAATTTCAGCTGAAGGGCGAAAAGCAACTGGTAGTTTTGCTACAGTTAGGCCTTTTGATGTGCAGTCAATAATGTTGGTGGCACACTTGCATGGCACAGGGCATGTGGACATCACAAGTGGGAAGAAGCCAAGGAGAGACAAGAGAATCCCACTGTGCATCTTCACCTGCAAACACACCCCTGTGAGACTGGATGAGGAGACCAGGCAAGTAGACGCCACGGAAAAAGTCCCCTCTCTGGGACTGACACCACAGCCCAGGTCTCCCGTTGGTTTGTCCTGAGGATGAGTTTCTAAAGTTGGGTGAATTTGGCGTCCTTCACAGCAGATGTAAGAGATCTGAAAAGAACACAGTTAAAAGAAGTGTTGTACAAATTCTTGGTCTTGCATTACATTAGAGGGAATGTTCCTGCTCTTCCAACCCTGGATTTGAGGTAGGAAATGAACATATGGCTACTGGGAGGCTTAGCTAGAGCCAAATTAATTTTCACTAGTACTCAGAAGTGAACAACAGCTACTTGTATTTTCAGCATTACTGGAGGTGCGTCACTAGGGTAGCCAAGAAAATTTATGTCCAGGGACCAAAATTATAATATGAAACTGCTCATGCCTTATCACACCTGTAAGCAAAGCTTTGTTCATTCAAACTGCAAGAGGAGATTCAGAAATAAATTTACTGTCACCACAAGTAAAAAGCCTTTCCAGTTTCGAAAAGAAGATATAAACAGTCTTTGGCCAGCAGAGAGGGTGATGACCACTGAGGGTCACCTCCAGCAGGTGAATAATCCTCTGGAGCTGTGAACAGTCCTCTGGAGCTGTGAACATGCTGGGACACATGGGTCAGTAAGTTGTCTTTCCATTGCAGTCTCATGCCACCGCTGAACACATGAGCTGCTGTAACTTCTTTAGGAGAAGAACTACACACACCTCCAACAAGGCAGTGCTTTGCTGTGCAATCCATCAAACAAATAAATAAACAAACAGAACAGAAGGGAGCTTTGTTGACTTACCAGAGTAGTTCAATCCTTGCTTTCTTGCTGGCTTTACAATACAGGAGGAAGGTCTCAAGGCAGCCCAGCCAGCACAAGAGTGTTTGCAGCTGCATAGCTGAGCTCACGGATAACCCCCTTGCAGCTGGCTGGCAAGATAAGGGGCAGGCTCAGCCCAGGGATGCCTCCCTCAAGAGAGCTTCCTGCAAGTTTGCTGCACGTCACGGGAAGCTGAGGCTTCACTGAGCAAGTCTTCCAAGAAATGTTCTTGTGAGCAGCGTCAGCTCTCATGTTTCCTGGGGGAGATGCTGACAGTACTGACAACTCTTGATTATGGGCCCATGCACTCAGTCCAACAGCAACATTGTGTAGCCTCAATTGCAAAGTAGTAACTCAAAATGTATTTCAACCTGGAAGGTGATGTCATTGGTTTGTACCACACTGCCTGAGCACTGTGGCCTCTGTTTCTCATCTCATCAGGAAGACTATATTGGGCAGTGGTGAGACCTAGCACTTTGCAGTGTGCTGACTCTGAGGTTTCCCTTGAGGCAGTGACACAAATCAACTCCTAGTTAGTAGTGGAATATCTGCTGAAAGAAATGGATTTCCAGTGACCACATTGGTGTCAATAGCTGAGCCAAGGAAAAAGATCCTCCAGGCACTTGCATCCTCTCATGATTATTATAGGAGCAAAATATAACTCTTGGTGTTTCACTGTCTATATTAAAATATCTAGATTCACTGGAAGGAAGACAGGCTGGGGAAGATAGTGCTTGGAGGGTCTGTTCTTACGGTAGCCAAATGAGTTGGCAAGTCTTGAAAAATGCAGCTTGCAGTTACTGAGAAAGACTGACCAGTCTTCCTTTATTCAGAAGTTGCACTACACAAATACTTGAACAGGTAAGTGCAAGGGTCAAAACTACATTCAGGCAGAATCTCATCTTCTCAAGGCCATGGCACCTTCACAGACATTTTTCTATCATCAGCCTGACTCTAGGCATTGGCAGTGCTCCTGTGGATAAGGCTGCCAGAATTACACCATGAAACTGCTGCTCCATGGGCCCAACTCTCCACTACCTTGTCCTGTGCACACTGTACAGAGCAGAACTTACAAATGCCCTGATGTTAACATGCTGATGTTAACAGAATTTAGGGTGTAAACAGCAGAATTTGGCCCTAACCAAAGGAAAAATCTCTGATGTTCTAAACAAAACAATTAAGCTTTAAATTTCTAGAAAGTTGGAGCAGATCATTCCAGTTGATTCACTGTCGCAGGCAGGCACAGTGAGAAAGAGATCTTGGGCTAACAAATGAACCCAGTTTTTCCTGCAGGGCCTGCTCTCCACTTGGGAGCAGCCTGACTACCACAGCACAAATCTGCTCACCAAAATTACCTTGCCTCACACCTTTGGTGCTACATTTACTCACAGGCAGGTGCTCAGGCCAGGTGGGGCACAGAGCTGGTCTGGAGCCAGACCCATTCTGGCTCTGCATGCCACACAGACTCAACAATGCTCCTTTGGCTACTTACAAAATGGGTTTCCTGGAACTGGATCCTGTCCAGCTGCTGACTGCTGATACAGACACCACTCCTAGGGAAAGCTTAAGGAGAGAAGAACTTCAAGATCATCTTATCTCTAAACAGGCCAGAAATCCCACACAGGAAGCCTTGCCTAGAGCCTGCTCCTACAGAATTAGTTAAAAGGAGAAACAGTGTCTATTTTGCTCTGCTGACCATAATGTATCACCAATGCTGCTCAATAGGACTGAAAATTAAACAGAAAGATGCTGGGTTTTTTCAATGTGTTTATTTCACTGATCAATTCAGGTAGTAAACATTAATAATAATAACAATAATCATTTAATAAAATGGATATGTTTTAAAAGGTTTCTTTTTTGTTCACAATGACAAACATTCAAACAGAAATTTACAAAAAAAAAATATATATATATTATAATAACCAAACAGATGGACAGGAAATAAGAGCCTAGGAATGGAGAAGGGTGTGAGAAGTTTCATGGCAGGAGCAAGACAGCGTTAAAGCACAGTGGAGTTTGTGAGGAGGAGCAGGGAATGCCACTGCAGAGCACGAAGAGTGGGACCCCCTCCTTCCCTGGGGGGAGGCATGCGGGGAGGCAGCCAGGGCTGCACAGGCAGGACCAGCACACACATACGGAGGTCACGCCACGGTCAGGCACGAGGTCCAAGGTGCTGTACTGCCAGCCCCAGCTAGCCCTGGGAGCGGGACACCAGCCTGCGGGCACTGACCCACTCAGCAGGGCAGAGCTTGGCAGAGGTGTGGGACTGTGCCTCGGGGTGTAGGGGTCGCATACGAGGCTGTGGGGGGTTGAGTGAGGGGCTGTGTTAAATTACTTTCCTGTGCACACCTCTCACTGCCAGAGCCAAATGGCAAAGCTGCATTCGTTCAGGAGTACCTTCTCCACTTACTGTGCAGCTCAGTGCAGTGAGACACTCCTCTACTTCTTTAATAAACAGACGCCACCTTCCAGGCCAGAGTCTGAATCCCTGGTGCCCCCCGAAGTCAGTCTCTAACCCTTTTCCAGGCAGCCTCCAAATGCTGGTGCTCTGGGCAGGGAACCCAATGCAAGGAGAGGCGATTCCAGCCGTACTGCTGCCCCTCTCTAGAAGCCACCCACCTCTGGTGCCTCATGCACATTTTTTTCCAAGTGCAATCTGAGCCATCTTTGCCAGCTGGTAGCTGAAGGCTTTAACTCTCTGCAGAGGGCAGACTTGTGACTATTGACTTGATGTAGGAGCCATGTGCACTGAGCTGTTGGAGATTTCCTCACCCAGAGGGACGGGGACAGATTCACCCTCAGCAATCCTGCCTGCCTGTAACTAGTGCACTCTGTCCCCTCCCCAGTACAGAGCACTTCCACACACAGCCCAGAACAAAAGGTGTCAGCTCCTCTATGTCCATGCTTAAGGGTAAAGTTATCTTCTAGGAATTGATCTGTTTGAAAGAGGAACAACTCCAGCTGGACAGGGCTCATTTGCAACAGAACATTCTCCTCACAAACAAGACAAGTGTAAGAAAAGAGGGGACAGGTACTGCAAAGTGTTTCCCATTATGCTAGCACAGATAAAGCTGACAACTCAGCAGTCCTTCTGCTTCAAAGAGTGGCAAACCAGCTCCAGAAAACCTGGAGGAAGCTCCTGTTTTGGGCTACTCCACTGCTCAAGTAAGCACATCACACAAAGAAAGGTTGGATTTCCTCCTTAAGCACTTTGGTCCCGCATGTTACTGAAGACAAGCTGAACCCTTCCCCTCTCCTAGGCTGGCACTGCCACTGTCACTTATAAGCCTAATATTGGGGAGAATGAAGATTAAAAACCATTGTTGGACACCACTCTTGCCCAGCTTGCACTTTTCTGTCAAGGGGCTTCCACCCTCACTTTGTCTTTCCACGGTGTGCCAGGGTCTCTCCCCTGCCCCTACAGCCCATGTTCTGGCTAAGCAAAGGCTCTGTACAGTGAATAACTGGAACCAGCCAACCTATTCACCACCTGGACAAGCCCTGATCAAGCCTAAAGCCCCACAGGGGAATCACACAAACCCAGTGCCTAATAACAGAATTTAAGGCCTGGCTATTCCTGCCCAACAATGCACTTCTTGCCCAGGGAGATCTACTGGGGAGAGACAGAGATGGAGAAGCAGATACACAAAAGGGGAAAGGGGACAGAGGAATCGGGCCAGGAGCCAGAGAAGCAGAAGGGCCCAGCCCATGGCAGCACTCCCTGGAGCTGGATGGAAGAGCCAAGTGTCTCTCCTTCCAGCAGCCTCGATCCCCTGCGAGCGCGGCAGTGTTGCTGCTGAGGTCCACCCTGTCAGGCACATCACACTCTGGGGCTCTGCTCTGGCTGGACTAAAGTTAAAAATACCTCAGGAAGCAGGAACAGGACAGAGGCTGCTGCCCAAAGAGTACTCTTATCTCCACCCAGCAGATCCACCAGCTTTCCCAGCACTGAGACAGCCTCAGACTGGGGAGGGGGAGAAGGGCCGAGTCCTAGGGGAAGGGCGGGGGAGCAAGTACCACGTGTGCTGGTCTGTGTTCAGCCCCACGCAGCGACACTCGGGCACCTGCCATGCTGACCCAGCACCTGCCTGCACAGGCAGCTTGCAGATCTCCAGTACAAGCCTACAAAAACTGCCTCTTTCCCCAGGAGAAGCTCAGAACTTGTGGAACTGCAAAGCCTGGTAGGGCACAGCTCTGCATTTGGGGTTGGATTTCAGCTCTAGGGTTTCTACCCCCTCCAGAGAAGTCTTGGGCAAGCAGTCTGGCTGCCATGGTGCTTTTCAGAGCAGAAAACACACTGCAGCTGTCTGACCAGAACTAAACTGTGAGACACCCACACCCAGCTACTACAGGGTTCTGGGGGTCCTCTGCCAACACCTCCAGCCTGATGTGGGCAGAAGCCATAGCTAAGAAGGTGCTCACTCCCACTATTTTGCCCTTACAGGCAGTAGTCAACAACTCATCATCTCTGCCAGAAAGATGTAACTGTGAGCAGTAGAAGATATCTTATCCTAATTGAACCCAAGAGACCCAGTCCCTTGCTGCTCAGTGCAAAGATCCTGGAGTTTCTTGGTATGAAAACAAAGACCAGTCAGCTAAACAAGAAACCCAGAAAAACATGGGCAGGAAACCAGGCAACCATCAGGACTCCTGAGCAGGTCAGTGCACAGAGAAACTCCAAGCCCCAGCTCTTTGAGCTGGCCTCAGGCTGAGGAGCTGGAACAGCATAGGTCCAACTCACAGGAGGCTGCCTTTACAATGCTTGTGCTGGCCCCAGACAGGGGGAACAGAGAGGGGGACACAGCACCTCGGTTGGGAGTAAACATCTACGTGCATTGACACAGATAGTCTTCAAGTTTGTACACCAGAGAAGCTAGGACTTCAAATACCAGAGCATTCCCAAACAAGAGATTAGTACATGGGAAAGGGAGATCTGTTTCTTTTCTTTTTTCTTTTCTAGGATGCCTTATAGACCTCCCAGGCTATTTTCTTTAAGGAAAAGAAAAAAAGGAGAAAAAAAAAATAATAATTATTAAAAAAGAAATACACATCAGTAAACTGTTAAAGTGAACAGCCTCCTCCACAATCCAGCTGACTGCAAAGCCAGCATTGCTGCTAATAAATTAGAGGGTGCAGGTGCAGCTCTCGCCCACAAGTCTCTGTACAATGGGAAATCTTAATAAACATCCACAGCTCTTGCCAGGCCTCAGATGGTCCCTGGGGGATTCCCTCTGCCCTTTGAGGACCTGCCTCTCACTGATCCTGCATCTGCTGCTGCATCTTCTGCAGCATCTCTTGCATCCGCCGTAACTGCACGAGACAGAAAAGAGGCAGTCAAAAAGGGATCTGTTGTGGCTGGAAGCTAGTGATCTGCACTGGGGGCACTCCCTTGGAGCTGACCAAGGGTTCCCTCAGAGAGTGTTAGCTCCTGCCTGAGCACAGAGGCATCTGTGTCTGGGCTGGAATGGAGCCATGTTTCCCTGATAGAGGAAGCTCCAGCTTTCACACACTGTCCTCCACACCAGGAGTCCATGATGGTGGGAGTCCGGAGTGCAAAGCCCCAGGAGATCCTCTATGGGGCAACCCTGGTGAAACTCCTCAGACACCAGCTCCAACACCAAGGAGGCCCAAGCAGAAATGTGTCTCACCTCCTCATCCTTCATTTTGATCAGCTTCTCTGTCTCAGTGTCCGGTGTTGGGAGAGGCAGGATAGGAATTGGGCTTTCTATCCTGTTGTCCTGAGTCAGCTTGCTGGAGAGATGGAGAGAGGGAAGAAACAGTCAGTCGTGGTTCAGGCTGGCTTGCTCTGGTGTCCCCATGTGATGGTTGTCACTCATGATGCCAGGACCTGCCAGCAACACAGCACTGTGCACCCAGATAGGTGGAGGGGCTGTGGGGTAACCTAGCCCAGAGGTGTGGGATACACACAGATATAGAATAAGACCAGTAATAACAGTTTTCTGAATAGAAGCTTGTGGGAAGCTAACAGAGAAAAATCCAAACCAGGCTTACAGTGAGTGTGTGGTAGTGGCCAAAGATGCCTGGGCTGAAACTGGGAATCCAAGATGCCACTTGCCGGCATTCACCACTTGGAGTCACCCTTGGCTCATTATTGAGTCAATTCCAGCTTGGAATATCCCAAAACGTCTCTCTAGAGAAGGACCCTTATCCCACTGCTAGAAACGTTCACACTCTGGTTTTACTGCACTGATTCACTGGCAAGAAACCAGCCACGACATGAGAAATGGTACCAAACATAAGGTTTTCTTAAGCCCAGTAACTGAATTTTCATTGTGTTGTTCTTTTAATAGATACACAGCCTACCCAAACAGCAGCTGTGACACTTCCCACAGATCTCTAGCACTTAATGTATTTATTTTTGGACTCTGTATTCTCACTGTTGAAGAAGACAAGCTCGTCTGCTATGCAAAAGTACTGACATATATCGTGTGTGAACAGAATGTGCCAACCTGCACGTTTGCACACATGTGGGACTGTTCCCTGCTGAGGCGCAGCCATTTCTGCTCTGCAACGTGGCAGCACAGAGCTACCCAGCCAGTTCAGGCAGGAAGTGAGGGGGCTAGTTTACAACAGATGAGCCAAGACCTACTTGAAACCTAAAATTTGTCACCAATATTTCAGTTATGAAAGGGAAAAGCAAAACAATAGGTTTCAAATGAGAAGCCCATGAGTGTTCTCTCTTATATTTTCTCATCATTGTAACTAAAACCACAGAGAATCAAATGCAACGGGACGACAACGCAGAGAAATCTTTGGAGACGTGTTCAGAGTCTTGTTAATTGCCTGGCCTCTGTTGTCTGAGAAACAGCTGCATCCCAAGGGTCATGCTGTCATTTGGACAGAAGAGTAGACTGCAGATCGCCTTCCTCTTTGGCTGCAGCCCAGCACGTCTCCAGCAGACTCCACAGCTTCCTGACTGACAAGCCATTTTGAGGGCAACCCCAGCCCCGCAGAGAGCAAGACAACCCTGCGACCCACCAGTCGAAGCACTGGGGACCCACCTGGTCATCTGCTGGATGCACTGAGCTCGGTAGTTCTCGTAGTGAACATCACAAGTGACGTCCTTCAGGTCGTGCATGTGTGTCCGGATCAGCATGTTCCGCAGCTTCACAAAGTCACAGTGCGCCTGGTTTTCCACTGCAGAAGCAACAACAGGAGAGTTCTTGGATGTCACACCTCACCAATCCTCTCCAGGGAGCCCCTTCTCACCTCCCAGCACCCAGGCTGGAACACAGGTCCCCCCAGGGTTCCTTCCTCACCCTCCCACCCCCCCAGCCCTGCTGCAGGCCTGCTCTGTGCTTCTCCATGCTGAGGCCAGGCTGCTGAAGTCACTGTGTTCCCAGGACTTTTCCTAGGCAAGAAGATTAATTAAGCACATATAGCAGAACTCTGAAAGTGGAGGCTGCTCCCAGGCACCTGGGATGTCACTATTACAACCTGCATGAGCACAGCCAGTGCGGGACAAAATGCTCATCTCGGAGTTTAGGACTAAGTGAAAGGCCTCTTGTAGGCAAAATCAGGTCCGAGAGGCAAAGCCATGAGCAGGCAGCGGTCTGGAGAGCTGAAAGAGCTGCTGTTACCACAGGGAGCCACGCTCCAGGCAGCACTGTGGGACTCTGCAGGGAAGCACCATGCTCAGTACCTGTGTGCCTGCTGTGGTGATATCTATTTACCTCTCTGCAGGGCTGGGGGAAGCCAGCTGTGTCAGGCCCAGGGTTTCACAAAGTTATTCCCACTGCCAAATGCCAGCACCCTGAAGGACAGAGCCCCCTCAGGAGCCAGCAAGAGAGCAGAGCCAGCAGCTGGGCAGCCCAAGCAGCCCGCACAGCCCTTGAGTGCACACACAAGCTTTTGAGATCTAAAGCTGCAAGACCTTAAAGCAATGCACCAGCATGGGGGAGCCAGCAACAGCAGCAAAAGCCATCCCAGGGTTATTCTACTTGCAGGCCCCACGAAATTCCTCCCTTTATAAAGAAGACAAACGCATCGTGCATCGGCACAGCCTCCAGCCCACCAGCTTCAGCACTACAGAGGCAGCAGCAGAGGAGGGTCCCTGTTGCGAGTGCCTGCCTGTCCTTCCCCCACCCCTGCCTGTCCTTCGCCCAGGGTGGGCTCCAGGCACCAGCTTACCTTCCACAATGCCCCAGGGGTAGAGCCGTCCGCGGACTCGCTGGCCCTTGGCCTCCACCACCGTGTTACTGCCGATGACGGCAAACGGAGCGCTCTCCTGCAACGAGAGGCGTGGCTGAGCCCCGGCTGCCCAGAGCCCTCCCCCCCGGGCCAAGCCCAGGCAGAGCACACCGGGAAGAGGAAGGTGCTGGTAGGGAAGGCACAGGGACATCCACACGTGCCACAGAACAGGACACCACAAACCAGCTGCAGAGAAAAGCCTAAGGCACTGGGCCTGACCTGCGGGAAGCTCGCTCTCTCTCTCTGCAGGTACCTGCATCCTTTCTTTGAGGGAAGCTCTACTAGGAAGCCAGAGCAGAGAGGCTGGGAGACCAAGCAAGTGGGCCAATATAGGCCAAGAGCCTGTCTAGACAGGGATGCACAGGTTGTGCTCCCCTCTGCTCAGGAGTCAAAGCCAATGGAACCTGTCTGGCAGGGGAAGCGAGGCCGTGCTGCATGCACACACAGGGCTGGCTCAGCTTGGGAGAGGGTGAGGGTCTGGCCTGGGCTGCTGCTGTCTCCAGACAGGCCTGTATGATCATGTTGCTTCCCTGCATGCAATTAATGTGTCACAGTGGTGCTTCATCACTCACAAATTGCTCCTCCTTGCTGACTGTAGCACTCAAATAGGCGCTTTACAAATGCTGCACAACCCAGCCTTCATCTTAAACATACAGGCTGGGGTAGACCAAAGGAAGACTGATACTGCCTGGTGGGAGAGCAGAAGTGCCATGTCTTCATGCCACGCTTGACTTCACGGCACCAGCATGGACATTGACGCTCTTTCCAGACCATCTACCACATAAGCTATCATAGGCCATGCCCTGGCTATCAGTAACACAGGCCTTTGGCACACATAGGGAAGCTCTGGCTCTTTCTGGAGCCTGACTTCCAGTCCCCTGCTGAGCAGGTTCCTTACCTTCAGCTCTCTGTCCTGCTGCTTGAACTCCTCATCTTCATCAGAGTCACACTCAGGAAACTGGTACACTTTAATGCCAAATTTGTCAATCTCCTCCCGGATCTGAGCCCATGGAAGACAAAACCAAAAGGATGCACCACTGAACACCACAGAAATGGTGGGTTTATGCCTTGTTTGTGCTACCATGGGTTTGGTGTAGCCTGCCTACAGATGGTGAAAGGACTTGATGTTTCTTCTAGAGCTGGCCTTTCTGCAGACACCTCTTCCCTTTCTCACAGCAGAGCACTGCTGCAGTAGATCTGCAGGTATTGTGTGTGCCTATATAGACACACACACATGAGTGCATGCACTATATACATATATGTATTTATCTCTCCTCCCTCCTCAGCCCACCCCTGCTGCCACATCAGGTACACCCCTACAAAGACAGGGCATCTCACCCTCTCTTTTAGCTTCCGGATCTCAGAGGGGATCAGGCAGTCAGCTTTGGCAATCAGGGGCACAATGTTGACCTTCTCATGCAGAGCCTTCATGAACTCCACATCCACAGGCCTCAGCCTGCAGCAAGGACAAGGAGGGACACATTAGCCAGGGCACACCAGGCAGCTCCCCCTCCAGCCTCTCCCACCCATGCAGCATGAAGGGAAAAGGAAAACCCTGTCACAAAAGCCTGAGGCAGCCCGCAGCTAGGGCTGTATCTTCAGGAAAGCTGTCTCAGATTTTAGATGCTGAATGCCTCACACAGACCCAGGCTGATATTTGCTCCCTGACAGGCCACATACTCCCCAGGCCACAGCCCAGGACCTCCCTTGAGCTGCCCTCTGCCACAGGCAGCCACCATGTCCCCTCCAGCTGCCCCAGCCTACGCTGGCACACAAGCCAGCAAGAAGCAGGGACTGAAGGCAGCTTAAAACTCCCTTTTCTGCCCATCAGTCATGCTTAGCTAGATAGGAAAATACAAGTCTGTGTGGCATTATTTCTCCTGATTTCCAGAACAGGCTGTAAGGCCTACGGGAGACCCACTCCACCTGATCACAGGCAGTCTGTCATGCCAGCAAGGGGGAGGGTGGTGGTGTGTTCAGCCAAGGGAGAACATCCTATGGCTATTCTCCTGTGACAACAGCCCTGCCAATGTACGAGTGAACAGGGCAATCCTGGGACAATGAGGGTTTTCCCTCTGGACTGTCACGTGCCAGCCCTGGCGTGGGGGCTCTCACCCATGTCCGAAGGGTGAGATGAAGTACAGACAGCAATGCACTCGGTTGTCCTGGATGTTCTTCCTGTTCAGGCCACTCTCGTCACGGAAGTACTGTTCAAACTGCTGGTCGATGTAGTCGGTGATGGGCTTCCAGCTGGGAAGGGCAATTCAGTCAAAACATAATCGTGTGTTTAACAAGACAGTGTCTCTTAGGGATTATGAGACAGCATCATCCCCTCCCTGCTGCTAGACCCCCTTCCTGTGAAGCACCCACAGAAAACAGACCAAGGATGAGGCTTGGCTAGGACTAGGCCAGGCCTAGGCCAAGGGCTAGGAGGAAAGCAGCAGTCCCCTGCTCACCACTCAGTGTTGTTAACAGCATCTCCAAAGCCTGGTGTGTCCACTATGGTCAGCTTCAGCTTGACACCCTTCTCCTCAATGTCCACTGTGTGCTTGACAATCTCCACTGTCTGGTTGATTCTCTCTTTGAACAGGAATCCATGAATTAAAGACAGGCAGTAATGCTAGGCATCCCCACTCACACCCATGACAAGCTGACTCCCTCCTTATCACTGAGCACAGGGAGCAACATAGGTTTCAAAAAACCCTGATCATCCTCTAAGGGCCCTCAAGGGAGCGGTACTGTGGGGGTCCAGCAGCAGGCAGACAGACTCAGAGAATATCCACAAACCTCTGAAGTGCTTGTAGCCCAGCTGTTCTGAACATTTTGTCCAGTCACTTGGGAAGGGGAATCCATACCACACGCCAGCACCCATGAACAAAAGACTAATCTCAACATCTCAACCCCAAGGGCAAGAGCTGCTCTGCAGCCTCATCTTCCCTCCATGGGACAGAAGAGGCCTACAGCCAAACCCTTTTAGCTCAAATACTAGTGCCTCTGCAACAAGCAATGGAGAGCAGAGCAACAAACAGGGCTGGGATCCAGCCAAACCTGTAGCTGCTGCTGAAGCAAGGAACCAAAGTACTAGTCCTTAGGACAGTGTAGATCTGCAGGCACAAAAAAGTGTTCATCCCGTTTTGTCCCCAACTTACCCTCTGCATTGAGGAGCTTTCTGTCTTTGTAGAGATCTGTCAGGAACAGGCTATTCACCAGCGTGGATTTGCCCAGGCCGGACTCTCCTAATTGACAGAGCACAGAGAGGAGGAGGGAAAAGCAAGTAACACAACCCACTAATTGACTTATAAATGAAACTCTGAACAAGGCTTTGAATCCTGAGCCAGAGGAAGCGAAAGAGATGAGCTGTCAGAAGCTGTTTATTGGCATTACATTTTTCCAGCAGTGGGAGGACTTTTGCTGCTGGATGTCTCAATTCTTGTGCAAATGTGATCTCCCAGCTCCTCCAACCTCATTCTCCTTCCTTCCTCTTGACCTCTGGCTGGCCCTGCCTTCACCACTCAGACCAGCAGCCACTCTGTTGGAGGAGAGGCTTGCTCGACTGGGTCAGGAGTGGCTCACTCCTCCTGGAGGAACTCTCTGACTGCAACACAGGTTGGGGAGCAAAGCAAGTTCTGAGACATGACCAGAACAGAGCGAGAGGAGGATCCAGGTGCTAAGGGAGTACCCAAGGGAAGTGAGCAGAGCTGGTCCCCTCCATCCACCCACCACGTGGCCCAGCCACCTCCATCCACAGGCAGTCTCACCTGCGACCATCAGGGTGAAGTCAAAACCCTTCTTCACGGATTTCCGGTGGACCTGGTTCGGCAGAGTGGCAAAGCCCACGTACTGCTTCTCATGGTCCTGCAGGGCAGAGGTGGATGGGAGCAGGTCAGGGTGTGCCACCCCTCCTGCTCAAGCCTCACACTGTGGCAGGGAGTTGGACTCATAAAGCCTCCGAGGCAGAGCCAAGTGTTGGAGGAGAGGTCGGTCCCTGCCCCGGCAGCTGTGTGGGGCAGGGTGTGCATCTCCTCTAGGCTCAGGGACTTCTGCATCTCCTGCAGGTGAGCACAGAGGGCCACGTCCTCCCAGCAGCCCTGCTTGGCTGCTATCACCAGCCAACACAGCAGTTCATGGCAGCCTCCCAGCAAAGAGCACAAGGGAAAAGGCACAAACCACCATTCCCACCAGAAAGCACATCTGGGGCTGGTACTGACACACAATCGTCCTAACTCTTTGCTTCTCCTGCACAGTCGCAGGCTCCCATTACAGCAGGGTCACCACACGTCATCTCCCCCAGGTCTTTCTGAGTCATTTCTACATCTCTCACTCCAGAGACACATGTGGTACATGATGGTACAGAGCTTTCTGTAATTAGCACTCAAGGGCTTGTGGTGTCCTGAGCCACGTCTAGAGGTGGTTTGGCTCCTCCTTGACCTGTGAGGGGATTACTTCTTGCTGTGTCACAGCCACTCCTGGCTGAGTAAGAGGAAATCCTGACTAATCTCTAGTGTTATTTCTGGAGACAGAAGTTCGAGGAGTACAGTAAGTGGGGACACGCCGATGTACTGCTACCACAGATGAGATGTAATCCCATCTTGGGCATGGCATTACAGACAGCATTGCTAGAGGGTCACCTACTGCCCACCCCCCCAGGTGCAGCTCTATCACAGAGTGCTCCCTCGCAGCCTAAGAGCTGCAGCCCCCAGCATGACAGAGACTCTGGGGCAGCAGCGACACGAGCAGTGGAGTGTTCCACCAGCCAGGAGCAAACACACAGCACAGGGTACGTCCCAAAAGGTGAACTCCGATGGTCTCCAAGACTCACAGCCCTGCTCCAGGTACTGCCCTCGGCCCGGGCTCAGCACGTGGTGCTCACGGCTCAGGCAGCTGCAGGTAGCCGTGGGCCACGCAGCCCGGCCGCTCCAGCCAGCCCGCCTCCAGCTGAGCAGCCCTGGTCCTTCAGAGCCCACTCCCCCACGGCAGCGTGTGCCCCTCCCCAGGCCCCATTGCAGAGGGAGGGTGGACACAGACCCTAGCGAACACTTCCCTCCTCACATACTTTCTAAGCTAGGCCCAAGGGGAAGCAGCCATTCACAAATGCCTGAGCTAGAGGCATTGTAGACTCTGCTTTTCAACATCACTTAAAACAAACACACCTCTGGGATTCACACTACAAGCAAATCCAAGGAGCCAGGAGTTCCTCAAAAGCAGCTCCAGCTCCCACCAGCCAAGAACCCCTTCATCCCACAGCCCTCCAGCACTGCTTGTCCAGGCACAGCAGGGAAGGCCTCTGGTCCTCAGTTTAACGATCTTCTCCATTCCTGGGGCAGACACTCAAAGAAATACAAATTACAACCCAGTGTGTCAAGTTTAGTGCAATGCTGACTTTTACCTATTTTCATACTGCAAGTGGGCAATTGCAGCTCCTGAACAGCCCTCTACAGCCTCTGGCTCCATGTCCACACATGGGGCACCCTCTGCCAGGCAGATAGCAAAGTCCCACTGGGCACATACCGCAGGGAGGAGACAGTCTCTCCTCATGATTTATGGCTGCTCTGGAGCTGCCCTCTCAGACAGGACACACAGAGTTGATGGCCATTGTGGTCCAAGGACTCTGTTCCTCAGCACAGTTACCACCTTCTAGAAATTTAGGTTTGGCTTGGGTCTCAGCCTTGTTCACTTTACCCCTGACAGACAGACTCACCATGGGCTCTGGTCTCCCCCACCTCATCCACTTGCTAACGTGGCTGAAGCAATGCTATTTCACCAGCCCACAGTCCAGAAAGGCAGGAAGGGACACAGCAAACGAAATTAGAGAAGTGGGGAGAATTAGAGAGTGCCCAGAGCACTCCACTGGCAGCTCTAACAGCTCAGGTAAAATGCAGTGGCATCCCAAAGCAGCAGCAAAAGCCCAGGGTGAAAAGTCATGGCAGCTCTGACAAGGTGCATGAAATAAAGCAAAGCCTGCCTGGGGGACACAGCCAACAGCCACCCAAAAGGCCCAGCTATGGGTAATCGTGAGGTGTGCAAAGCAGGCCGAGAAATCTGATAATGGCAAAATGAAGAAAACAAGAGAAAAAAAAGGCCACTTCCAGCCTGTGTCCCTTGGTGCCAGAGCTGCCTCCCAGCTGCTTTGCTGCTCCGTGGAACACACGAATGAACACAACCAAAGCACACACGTGGCAGCCTGCACCTCCCCCTGCGAGGGCGAGTGTTGCTCAGCGAGTGGCACAAACGTACAGCATCCTTCCCTTGGGCCCCACATGCAGCCAAGCTTTGGGGCAGTGCAGGAAGAGACCTGCCCCAGTCCTTACCAGGCACCAGCCTCCTGCTCTCTCCAGCGCCTTCCCATGTGCAACAGTACTTGTAACGTGCTAATGAAGCCATTGCTGAGGCTTGGGGGGAATTTCTCTTATTTTGGTTTTTAACCTAGGTGACTAAGGGCTGACAATGGAGACACTGGGGAGCTGAGCTCTGCTGCAACTCTGCTTGCTTCAGCCAAGTGTAGCTGGCTGAACCTGATTTCTTGTTTCTGTTCAGCCCAACCAAGTGTGGATTCACTGCAACCCTAGTCACCTCCCCATAGCTTGGTGGAATCATAGCACTGAATGAGCAAATCCGGGCTGGCGCAGGATGCGGCCCTTTACCCACCACTCATGCAGTCATCTGCCTCACAGTAAAGAAGGTTGGTGCTGAGCACAATACCAAAGAGCTCCCCTTGTAGCAGGAGGCAGCCAGAGTCACAAGGGGAAAAGCTTTGCCCCCAGCCATGCCTCCCTCTGACCAGCCACAGAGGCACTGCAGAGCCATCAGGAGCTGGTGGCCAGCATGCCTGCCAAGGGCGAAGGTAAGAGATGCAAGGAAAACTGTGTAGAGGGATCCCTTTCTTCTAACACCCTTGGTGTGGTCCCTGCAGCATGGCCAGCCTAGACCCATGGTTTCTCATCTTGGCTTTGAGACACCCAATGTGTGTTCCCATTCTAGCCATGTTGCCACCATGACAGGCATGTTCCACCATCTCCTCTCGTGTGCCAACATCACCATTGCAGTTAAGGAGTCCAAGCAGCCTCCTGAGCCTGGTGTCTGCCTTGCTTAAAGATGTACCATCTCTCTACCAAAGCTCTCCCATCTTCATTAGGACCCTACACAGATGCTATCTGCAGAGCAGCTGTGCACAGGGTGGAGAGTGCTGAAGGCAGTGTAGAGGGCTGGGAGGCCCACTGAAGGAGACAGGTGGCTTTCTGGGTCATGAAAAGCTACAATCCATTAATTAGATGAGAGACTTGAATTGAGGGAGTTCCTAGAGGCCTCACAGCCCCTTCTGCATGCTCCTGACCCTCACTAGCCAGTTCTGTTCCAGCTGACAGAAGCCAGGACAGCCGGTGGCTGCACCACGCTCCCCTCACCAGCCCCAGCTGTCAGGGAAGGGCCCTGGCCAGCTGAGCCATCAGCAATCTGGAACAAGAAGCCTCCCGCCCCATCGCCTCCTCCACATGCTGCCTTTGTTCCCACTGGTGTCCTGCTCCCACGTGCCTGGCAACATGCCCCATGCACTGTGGTGGAGGCCACCACGAGATGTGGCTGACCTTTCGGGTCCTGTTAGAAACGAAAGCACCCCAGGCCAAGCAGAACGTGTCTGTGCTCTCCCTCACCACATCCGCACTGGTTCACCGGACATCAGGACAACACGTCCCATCCTCACATCCTCCACTACCTGGCTGAGGTGACCAAGGCTCCCTGGCAGGCAGTGATCTCCCTGGGAGTTCAAACCAAGACTAAAGCACTGGTGGGTTCGAGCCCTGTTCCTACTGGGAGGAGAAACATTTGGGATCTGTTGCACAAAGGAGATGCCATCCCTGGCACTGAGG
The DNA here is from genome assembly GCF_000691845.1 of Merops nubicus. NCBI lineage: Eukaryota > Metazoa > Chordata > Aves > Coraciiformes > Meropidae > Merops > Merops nubicus. The sequence goes on along the minus strand of NW_008620286.1, from coordinate 312 downwards.
TGCCCACAGGGCTGTCTGTACCTCCTCTAAGACAGGGTATACAGCACAGCCTCCATTGCTCCTGTTCTTCCCGAATCCCTCCTCACCACTGTGGTGGATGTGCTGTTTAAATCAGTCCAGATCTCCTGTGACTTCACCATTCAGCCTGGGGATAAATGGGGCCTTGCTGAGTATATGCAAAAGGGCTAAAATTAAACAATATGGAACGACAGAATTTGAAGAATAGCCCCTACCCCAGGCCTGGAGCAAAGCCCTGAAATGATGCAGCTCGTGCTGGGATCCTGGTGCCCCTGCCTCCATTTCTTCGTGGCG
>NW_008620285.1:1115-1401 GCF_000691845.1 Merops nubicus | reverse complement strand
GTGCCCGGCCCCAGGGGCAGTGCCCGAGGCATATTCACCTTCGGGATCCGGTGGATGAGCGTCTGCTGCCCGGCAGAGACATTGTCGTGGTGCCAGGGGTCCTGGGCACGGGGGAACTGCGGGATAAATGCAACAGAGAGGCACAGAATGAGAATCCTTCGGGTTGGAAGAGACCTTTAACATCACCGAGTCCAACTGTGCCCCCAGCACTGCCAGGTCCCCACTGCCCCGTGTCCCTCACACCACATCTCCACGGCTTGGAAACCCCTCCAGGGGTGGGGACTCC
>NW_008620285.1:0-1008 GCF_000691845.1 Merops nubicus | reverse complement strand
CCTCTTGTCCTGTCCCTTGTCCCTTGGGAGCAGAGCCCGACCCCCCCCTGGCTCCAGGCTCCTGTCAGGAGCTGTGCAGAGCCAGAAGGTCTCCCCTGAGCCTCCTTTGCTCCAGGCTCAGCACCCCCAGCTCCCTCAGCTGCTCCTCCCCACACTTGGGCTCCAGACCCTTCCCCAGCAGCTTCGTTGCCCTTCTCTGCCCATGCTCCAGCCCCTCAAGGTCCTTCTGGGAATTAGGAGTTTAAACCTGAACCTAGGATTCAAGCTGCAGCCTCCCTGGTGCTGAGTCCAGGGGGACGATCCCTGCCCTGATCCTGCTGGCCAGACTGGTGCTGAGGGAGGTGGTGAAGGCAGAGGAACGGCCCCAGTGTGATGGGAACCATGCACAGGGCTGAGCCCCTGCACCAGGGCATCTCTTTAGTCCCCAGGGCCGCCTGTGCAGGCACAGATGTGAACTGCCCCCCCTGCACACCTGGACTGTGCTCCCTGCCTGCCCCCCATGGTCCAGGGATGCCAGGATGCTGCATGCCCAGGGTCCTGTCCTGGCAGGACCTGGTGCGGGCACAGGGCGAGGGTTTTCTCTGTTTTCAAGTCCCAACAGAAGCCTGGCGGGTTCCTGCCCACGTTCCAAAGCCTCTTTCTCACCAGTCTCCAGGCAGGAGACAAGCTTTCCCCCAGCCCTGGGTCTCTGTCCCGGGTGCCTGGGGGCAGAGGTGGCACAAGGGCCCTGACACCCATCCCCAGCCCTCGCCGAGTGCCCAGCAGGGCAGGCCCCTGTGCCCACGTTTCAAGTCCCAACAGAAGCCTGGCGGGTTCCTGCCCACGTTCCAAAGCCTCTTTCTCACCAGTCTCCAGGCAGGAGACAAGCTTTCCCCCAGCCCTGGGTCTCTGTCCCGGGTGCCTGGGGGCAGAGGTGGCACAAGGGCCCTGACACCCATCCCCAGCCCTCGCCGAGTGCCCAGCAGGGCAGGCCCCTGTGCCCACGCTGGGCTGGGCACCCCCTTTTCC
>NW_008620284.1:0-7557 GCF_000691845.1 Merops nubicus | reverse complement strand
ATATATATATATATAAATCCTGCTTTTTATCCACTTTTGACAGAGAGAAGGCTTTTGGAGAGAAGCACTGATAGCATTTGGATAGCAATGGCAAAGAAAAAAATACATCCTTCAAAAACATGGACAATTATCATAACATCAGTCCCTCTCCTGGCATCATATAAAAGACTATAGTCCAGAAATCAAAATTTAACCTACTCTGCATGTTAACATGAAGGGACAAAATACTAGGAAGTCCCCAGTATTGAAGGGTCACTGCTCTGTGGTAGAGATCACAGAAATTGTCAAATATGATTCATGTCTTTTTTAAAAAGGGAGGATGCATAGTATGAATTTTCATAGGTTCTCCAGTTTTCATCCCTAAAGAGTTACCAGGGCAAAGCTCCACCTCAGAAACATGAGTCAGTGTTCAGACTGTGACAAGATTTCAGGATTCTTGGAAATTATATTTCCAAACAACTGACCCAATGTAAACCCTGTGGGAGGTCTGCACTTTTGACTGATTCTGTAACCCTATGGAAGTTTACTCATTTTAGCTGCTAAAGAGGACTAACTTTTCCTTCTGAACAACACCCTGAAGACATCACGTCCCAGTAACCATGCTAAATAAATGAGCTGTCTGAAAAAATAATATCTCTTGTGCATATTCCTGCTTTTTACATAAATGACATCCTGTAGAAGGAAAAGGTGTTTGAAGAACTGATTCATCAACATCTTTGATGTCCATGACAGCTTCAAATAAAACAGCTCCAAAGGAGAACTTGATATTCAGTGCTTTACAACTTCTTTTTTCATTTGCTTAAAGCAGTCTCAGTGCAAACACTTTTCCAACGTTCGATCAAAGCTCAGGATAGTCTCTTAAAATGTGTTAGTGTTAGAAGAAAGGGCATTGCCACTCAGATACAGTCTTGCAATCAAAGAGATGAAAAAATACAGTAGCTCACCCATTGTAGTACATGTGGAAAAAAAGGAACTGTTGATTTAGCTTACCCTCTGCAACTTGCTACCTTTAGGAAACATAGTATGTATAGAATAATAGATCTTTTCTTATCTCTAATGAGGACTAAGATTTTTTTGGTCATAGTTAAAATAAAAAGCAGCAGACGGTATAGCCTGTCCAGTCCAGATCTTTCCTCCAGTCTCTTTCTGCACCTTTCCGAGTCTAGAGGTCAGAAGTCACTTTTTAATTTGTGATTAGTTTTTTTTTTTTTTTCTCCCTACTTATCTGGAAGTCCTTTTTTCTTTATTCACTCTGAGACAATAAATCACCTTTTCTTTTAAATTTGCTCCATAAAAATCTTGCTTTTCTCCTTAACTTATAATTGGCTCTCTTGCTGTATGGCATTCTGTGATACTTACCTGAAAGCAAGTTATATAATGAAGAGCATGGAAAAGACATCCTTACTCCTTAAAAACTTTTCTAAGCCTGTAGTTAGCTTGGCAGTAAGTCAGAAAAATTACTCTCGTGTTTATGTTTCTGAAACAGTGTCAGGAAAAAAATCAGTCATCTCAGGTTTGAATTGTTTAAAAAGGATGCTGTGTTCCCAACTCCTATACTATCCACCCATCTCATGAAGGATTGTTATTAGAACAGTTCCTATGGAAAAAGACTGAGGCTCTTACACTTATTGTTTGAGTTTCACACAACAAACCAATAAATCACTTCTCTGGCAATGGTATTCAGAGGAAGCAAGTGAGCACAGCCAGTCCCATTTGCTGCAGAAAGGTTCTTTCCTAAGAGCTGTGTTACCTCTTCCGTGGACACTTTGGAGAGCTCATTTGTAGTGTCAGGTATGGCTACCTTCCTCTGGGCAGACCTCCCCTGTCATCACCAGCAGTCTTTCATGAGGAAACAGGGCCATCCAGCTGCTGGGCTGGAACCAAGGCCTGTGTAATCTGCTACAAGAGTGTTAGGGGGCTCTGGAAACTCAACTTGTATCTGTGCCAGGAACTAGTTTCCTTACCAAAATGGGTAACATGCATCACACTTTACTCTTTTCTTGTATTCTGAGACACAGCATGATCTTGGAAGACTGTACAAAGGTGCGTGGCACTGGCAGTCGTTTGATTTGTATCTCACTTGGGTGGCAAAAGCTCTTGGTCATTCATTTCCTTCCACTTCGTAGCTTTAAGAATGGTGTTGAGAAGCAGACCAAGGGATATTTGTTGAAAAACTTTTTTGAAAAAGAAAGATTTCTATGTAGCTGGATCAGTTCCCATGGCTATACAAATGCTTTTGTTAGCACAGTACCAGAAAGCCTGAGTACAAGGGAAAATAAGGCAGGAATCGGCTCCTTAAGCCAGTTTAGGCAGTTCTGGTGTAGCATGCCTGCCAACCTAGCATGGCCAGGATCAACACATTCTTACAGAGAAGAGAACCAGAAATCTTTACAGTGCTCTCTTAATTCTATCCTAGGTCATACTTACTGCAAAATTTTTGTCTCACAGTGTCCTGGTTTAGTGTATCTACCAACTGATACTGAAATTGTCAGTGCATTAATTCACTGGTTTTCACCAAGTTCTAGTCTACATAGCATCAGTAGCCTTCAGATGTCCCTATATTGTATTTGTTTATAGCTACCTTTCAGAGTTGTAAAATGGTGACGGGAGAAGGTGTGATCCATGGAAAGTATCCAAAAGGATGTTTCCAGTCACACTGCTGTTTGGCACTCCGTGGGCAAGCAAAGTGTAATGCCAGATCTGTGAAAGGCTACTAATGTTTAATAGGTACGATCCAGGAGTTTATCAAGGCTGATAATTATTGCTCATACCCACAGTAAGTTGTAAAAGCTGATCTCTCTTACACAGGGTGACTGAATTTCTTGAGGCATTCCTTCAGCAGCAGTTCAGCACACCTTAATTACCCTTGTTCTGGGTTATCTTTTGCCTACAAACAATAAATAGCAATTGAAAATTTTCAGTATGTTCACATAGTCTGATGTCTGGGAGGTCAACACCCCTAAAGTCATTATCAAACCCTGAAGCAGTCATGTAGAACCTATACGTTATTCTAGAAATATGGAAGAAATTATGAAGCTTCTCTCCTTTCTATTTAACCAATCAACCAAAAACCAAAAATTTAAATAAAATCTTAGCAAATTTTCCACAGAAAATATTTACATATTTTAATTTTGACCCAAGGTTACAAGGATGGATTTTGTCTTGCTAGACAACACATTTCTAAGCTCCCTAGGGTTCTGTTTCTTACACTTGCATCAAACTCAATACAGATTAATTTACAGTGGAAAAGAGTGCTTCATTCATATGTAATATGTGCTAAGGAGAATCCTTAAGTTCAGGATTCTTGTAATGTGTGCATGTATTTGATCTAATTCAGTTTTCCACTATCTTCTGCCTTATAATTAATCTATTTTACAACACCAAAGGGCAAAAAGGGCTGTGGTTATTGCCTGCTTGTAGCCTTGTCAAAAATATCTACAACATCAATGAGCTACACTTCACTGGCTTTCACTGTACAAGTCAGATGTTTCTTCATAATGGACACATTTGGTCTGCAAGGAGAGACCATTCTCAGAGTGTAAATGGTTTATTTTTCACCTCATTTGCACTGATTTCTAAGTCGTCACTGTCCCTCAGGAACTAGACAGCTAAACTGAAGAGTGTCAAAACAAGTGAAGATCATATAGTCATTCATTTCCAGGCAATGCCCGTAGACAGGGTTTTACACAATATGATCATTAGTAACAAATCCTGTGAGGAAAGCTCACCTTAAAATATGCTGGAAAAATAGCAAAGCTATTAAAAAATTAATTTTCAGTTGATATTCTTGCATGTCTTTTAACGCCTATACTCCAGTTAAAGTGCTGTAAGACAAAAGTATCACAGAAATACAGTTTTAGGCAGTTCTGATGTTACTATTTTACATCTGCTTAGTATATTCCTCATCCTACAAGACTAATACATTGTTGATCAAGTGGCAGATTCTACACACATTTGAAAGTGAATGAGACTGCCCTACATTTTAAAGTATAATACACAACACAAACACGTTATTTTCCTCACCTGTTTTCTGTGAACTGAACCACCTGCACAAACACAAGTTTTTCCCTGTCTCTGGGAGCCAAAGGTGTTTTAGCAATCAATCAAGGTAACAACCTCCACTTCTCCTCTGAAATTATCTCTTCCCCCCTAGTTCCCCACCATCATTCAGTCTGAAGCTGAAAAAAAAACTAGAAGTGAGCTCATCTACCTGTTCTAGCCAAAAATCTATTCCAAAGTTGCTCTGGGGTCAACACTCCTGGGAGCAATGGGGTATCAGAACAAAACAACATGTGAATCGTCTTTGGAAAAGCAAACCAGGTGTTTTGCTACAGATGCTGCTCAGCTCCAACCACGAGTGTCCAAACGGGCACAGCAGGAAATCCCCACCTGGAGGAGATGTGCACGGGAGCAGAGCAAGAAGCAATTGTCAGGAGAGCATGAGCAGTGACACCATTAAGCTCATTCCCTAAGGACATCTTGGCAGTTGCCCATCCTAAATACCCAGGGCCTGGAGGATGTGTCATCTGGGACAGAAGGTTCAGGTCACATCTGGCATGCCCTTACTCATTATTGTCCCCATAGCTTAAAGCTTTCATAGAAGTGTAAGTGACTGAACAAGGACCTGTGAAAAGGGCAGTAGGGGATTGGTTGGTAGGTGAGTCCATGTGTAGGTATGTGTACATACATGTGGCTGAAGCAGAGGGAGTCCAGGGCATGTGTTGTTATTAGCAGTCAGAGGGGATCAACAAGGGCTAGAGCCGAGCAGACAGACCTGGGCTAACAAGGAAGAGGCAAGAAGTCTTCTTCCCCGAGATGCCAGAGAGCTAGCCCAGCAAAGGGTTCTGTTACTTTTCTTCTAGGGAGATTCCAAATGGGGCAAAAGAACTAGAAAAGGGCAGAAAAACTGCCCCCAAACCAGCAGTTGGGGCCAGTCCACCCTTATGTCACTGAACAGTCTTGAGAGTTTTAAAAAAGCCTCCACATGTGCTCAGATCCTGCACGAGGAAGTAACAAAGTCAATGACCAACCTCATTCTAGTCATTTACGCTTTCTAAAAGGTCTTAGATTTTCCATCCTTCCGAAGAAATTCCAAAGGACAATATGGGGACTTTTCATCCAACTTTTTCACTCCCTCCAGAGTGGGAGGAGAGAAGGAAAGTCCAATTCCACAGAGGTCTTAAAATTATTATTAATAATCAGTTTCAAGTCTTGGTATTCTCCAGACTTCAAGATCATCTTGAGTATTAAATAACATATTCCAGTTATAAGTGGCAACAGCAGTATTTACCTTCTTCACAAAGTGTTTGAGAAAGCAAATGTGAAAAGCTATATTCCTAGAGCCAAGGAACAAAGCAAGTACCTCAGGTACCGTGTGTGAAACAAGTATATGTTTTCATGCATTTAAAAAAACAAGAAAAGATGCTGTAGAGAAAAATATATTCTTACTTCTGTTGTGTGCTTCTTGTTTATTTCTTGTACATAAATACTGCATAGGTTCCCTCAAGTTCTTTTTTTGTTTATCGTGACTTTAATCATGTTGCATTTGTGCAACTCTTCTCCAGCAAAAGGCTTAATATAGTCAGTTTGAGAAATGCAATTTCAACATCAGGAGAACATGTTTCTATTATAAGCTTTTTCAGCAAAGCACAACATAACATTTGTGAATTGAAAAAGAAAAAAAAAAGCTAATGTTTATTCACTACATGGCATTTGCTGGATGTTCTGGAAATTCATAATCAAGTGTCTCCCTAGGAGTATGATAAGCAGAACACCAAAATCATCACATTGCAGCATTCAGCTTGTTCCTCACAGTAACTCTTTTACTGCTAATTGAATTTCTTCTTATCCCAGTGCTTAGTGAAATATAGAGCAAGATACTTCTGTGTGCACAAAAAACTGCACCCAGAATGGTGTAATCAGGGCAAAGCTGTGGTTGTGTGTGTCTAGGTGTGCACACCTATCCTACCACATACTCACACATGTATGAATAAATACAACAGAGCTGACCTTATCAGTTACTCAAAGAAGCACTTTTACTTATGAAGGCTTGTTATTGTTCTTTATGGAGTCCTCGTTTAATTGCTGCTCTGTATAGTGCTTGATGCATTTTTAATGTTGATTCACTTTGGAGAGACCAGCTACAATAATATGCTGTTAAATAATGCTGGTCTGTGTGAAAACAGTGTGTGTGTCTACCACTGTTTTGTGAACGTGTGTACTGCTTCCTTCTACTTTGGGTTTGGATTATTTACTACAATGTTTTAATTGCTTGCTTGTAAAACAATGGAACAAGCTCAGAAGGGTTATTTCACTGTTTGCCGTGGAACTAACAGTTCAAGGAAGACAAAACCATGACATATTAGGACATTTTTATCTACTACATTTAACTGTTTCTTAGAGAAAATAAGCCAATGTTGCATTCAAAATCAAAACTAATTCAGAATGAAAAGAAACTAGAAGGACCAACAATACCTTAAATGTCAGACCTTTGGTTATTGTTCAGTCCATTCATTCTTTTTGAATTTTCTGGGAAGGGTCCAACAGCTAGTACCCATTACCTAGTGATTTTACCCAAAGACTTGAATGTGACTTTCAGATGTGTTTACCAAGCCAAAAATGTGCCCTGGTGCAGACCAGTAGGGGCCTGAAAGGGTAAGTGTGGGGCTAATGTTGAACCTCCAGTGGCAACCTCATGTTGCTGGTATTTACTGACATAATCCAGAGCCCTTTGCTGTAGCCATCTCTTGCAGGGTCACTCACTACCCATTTCACTTGCAGACATTAACGGGTGTCCTAGTGGTTCAGTGGGGTCTGCAGGGCAAGACAATATTCATATCTAGAAGTATGCTTTGTGTTTTCTAGTTTAGGATTCACATTTTACAAGAACTGAAAAGTAATTGAATATAGATCTGTGTAATAGAGTATCTAGCTAAACATTTGCAGTAGTATATCATGTGATTGTTACTGATGTATTTCATAACCAGATATAAAACCAGATCTGTCTAACTTAAGTTTTGTAATAATTCCTCACAGCTTCTTATAAAAAGAGAAATAGTGAAAGTACCATTAGTCTCATACTGTTTCAAACATAAACCAAAAATGCTTTAAAAACAACCAAGAAGGTGGTAATTTCATATAATAGCAATCTACACTGATGACTCCAAGCAAGAAAAATCATAAAAATTATCAGTTAGCACTTCATAATGCAAGACCAATGTAAAACAGGCATTAACAACAACAAAGTATGTGATTAACAAGTACAAAATTATTATCTTCCAATCAAATAGCCAGCAGCTAAATAGTTCTTTGCTTTTGTGCAATATATTTCAGCTCTTTCCAGAATTAGAGTGTATTATTTTTCATTTCTTAGTAAGGACTTTGGTCATTGATGTTTTGGGGTTTTTTTTTTTTGGTAACAAAAATGGAGTCCTGATAGCTAATTCTAGTTTTCTCTCAGTGGTACAAATAATCTTGATCTTAAATGAACAGTTGCCAAAAATGTTGATGCTGCCAAAGAGAGTAGGAGAAATACAAGGTCCTGTATCTGGGTCGAGG
>NW_008620283.1:0-27492 GCF_000691845.1 Merops nubicus | reverse complement strand
TAAATGATTCTATGATTCTATGACACAAGGCTGATGTTCCTGAACCTTGAGTAATGTCACAACAAAGTCCCTGAGAAATCAATAGTATCTTTTCAATTACAGTTATACCTTGGGTGTTAATGTTGTTTAGAAACAGCACATGAATAAGGAGGTAAATCCTTTCCGACAAACACAGCAGCTTTAAATATTAGCTTCTTTAAAGCAGCTTCACCATTTCTAACAAAGATGTGAAAAAATAATTTCTGCCAGATTCATCTATTTTTATTGCCTTCAAGTAATACTACAACCTTACAGGAAATCCTAACAACTGTTCAGCTTGAATCACTTCTCTCGGTACTTTACATGATGTGTTTGGGATTTTTTCCCCTTCACTCTCATTCTTTACTAATGGGGTCATTTGTCTGAAAGCCTCTTTCTTAAGAGTTCATCTGTTCATGCTGCACCTGAAGTCATAATCCTTTGTTTGCAACCTCACCACCAGTTGCTGTGGAAATTACGATGATGTCCCAAAAAAAAAAAAAAAAGGATTAGTAAAACTGAAAGTAGAGCATAGACAGGTTGAGCAAGATAAACTCTTATAAACCAAAGTAGATGCTCTCCTGCAATTACTCACAGAAACAACAACAACAAAAAAAGGAAACAAAAACTTTTCCCCAAACCTCATCTATTACATATGTTTATACAGTGCTGTCACAGATCAGGGGTAGAACAATTTCTTTAATGATTTTTGGTCCAGGAGCAATGTTCAGAAAAGTCTACTGGTAGTGACATATTTATTGCATCTTGCTAAGATACTTCTGAAACACAGGACTGTACATTCAAACTACTGCAACTTTGTGCTTCTCTTCCCTTCTCAGTGCAGAAAAAAGTGGGGTTTTTTCCCCACTGGAAAATAATGCAGTTGTCATAGTGATAAAATTAGGCTTCTCAACAGACTTCAGATCAAACTAATTAAAACTAACTCCTCATGGCTCCATCAATCAGTAACTGCTGCTCACGCATCTTTACCACAAGATGCTCAGACCTGCAAACTCTTTCACTTTGACAGGAGAGAGGGGTGCTGCAGGAGCCACAGGACAGGGATGAGGCTGGTCAGCTCTGGGGTCAAGGTGGCAGCACAGGCACTAGACTGCCCCTGAAACATTTGCCTGTCGGGGTCTGTCTCTGAACAAGGACCTTTCCCAGCAGCTCACTGATCACCGCAGCCTCTCTTTTCTGTGACAGGCAGCAGCCACCCGAGGCAGCCAAGTGGCAAACCTGGCAGTCAGTTGTAGCTGGCAGGTGAGATCAGAGCTGAGGAGGGAGGCTGTGGCTCTGCACGGCCAGCGTGGGATGTGCAGCCTATGCAGGTGGGAGCACTTCCACCCAACAGGCCTTGAGTGCTGTGGCCAACCAGGATCCCAGAACTAGCTGTGCCTTGACTGCATCCCAGATGGTTCCTGGATCACCAAACTTGGTGTCTTACTGCCGATTCCCACTCCCCTGCATAACAGACGTAGATATATAGCCTGTCTCTGCATGGACACAGAATACCTGAACAGCAAGTGCAGCAGAGGAACAAGAATAGCATAAGGTATGTAATACCTTTATGGCTGATCCTGTTACAGGCACAGATCCTTGCTATTTCTCCCACTTTCCCAAGCCACAGGAACAAGCATAGGGCGCTTGAACAGACTTTGGTCCCCAGCTCAGCTCCTCTAGGTGACAAAAAAAACCCAAAGAGATGAAACTGCCTTTCACCTTTGTTTCACAATTTAAGTTAAAGAGCAGTAGACCCATTGTATAAGGGGTGAAAATCTACTTTATAATAGGGAAAAATCTCTTCCTCTTAGAAGCAAAAAGCACACGCAGCGCTGGGATGCCATCTGGCTCCCACCAAGATTTTCCAGAACCAAGGCTTTCTGTCTTACTCCACTTACTGCCAAGCAGGATTGGCAGCTAAAGTAAAGTTGGGCCAACTGTACTATTTTTTCCAGCTTGATCTGCCACAAAAGAAAACCTATAAGTAGTCATGAATCAAATACCTATTATTTCACTACTTTAAATCAGGAAGAACAACATGAAAACTGGTCAGCTCCAGAAGAAATTACCCTACACAGCTGCTTGGCAAGAGAGCTGCCCTAGTATGCTCTAGCCATTCTAAAATCCTTTTTCTCCTTCCCCTTCCAAGTAAAACAGAACAATGGATAGACTGACAGTGAAGCTGACACTTACTTCGGTCCTGTGCTTGGTGAGGAGGAACCCAGCACACAGCTATTCTGCTTTTATGCACCAGAAAGGCTTTACGGTGACCAAGTCTAATATTTTACTAAATACGTCCATAAAAACCTAACAGAAGATCTTTAAACCTAATGAATCCACTAAGAATGTGTGCATAAATTGAGTCCTATTATCAACTTACTCACCTGGATGATATTCCCAGTCATCAAAAGACTTAAGATACAACGGGCTCAAGCCCACTGACAGATATAGCATAAAAACACTGAAAATTTGAGTTGGAAGGTGCATGGAGCTTATTTAGTACAACCTCCTCCTCAAAGCTGGGTCAACGTCTAAACTGAAACTTAGATCAGGTTGGTCTGGGCTTTCTCTGGCTGACTTCTGGAAATCTTCAAAATGGAGAGATTCCCCACTCTCTCTGCAGAGCGTGTCCCATGCTCATCCTTCTTCCTCTGTGGAAATTTTTTCCTTGCTCCATGCAAATTTCCCTTGCCAAACCTTGTGCAAAAACTTATTTACACCGTTAGATAACCGGGGAAATGCCACAGACTCGGCAGTCTGTGCAAATGGAAGAGAACTGAGTTCTGTTTCTATGAGGAATACGACTAGTGCACAAATTATACTCTCCATTCATCTGTAACCCCAAAAGCCTCCACTCCTCAATGGATAGATTACTGTACATAATCTGTGCCTCCCAGCAGTTTTAGGAGGAATGCTGATGCAAAATAAGGGTGAGCAACTTGCACATAGGTATGGCATGTAATTGTTTATGCCATTCTTCCACGTCTTAAAAAGAATTCTTTCTCACAGTTTCAACAAGCATCATGTCTTGATGTTCTATTTATACTGCAGACCATTAATTTTAAGAGGTTACAAGCACTCTGTATGTAGAGTTGGAGAGGCAATTCTGTTATAAAGAACTGAAAATCACAAGAATATTTATCTCTGGAAAATAGGTCCTAAAATATTCTTTAAGAGATATTTGCAGCTTCGCATTGAAATGAGTACTTTAGCAATAACCAAACAACATACAAGCAACAACCAAAGATCTGAAATAAGGAGGCTCCTTGCACTTGGTAGCTACGCAGTGGTCATGAAAGCTCTGTGACCTCCTCCACGGAAGATTGCTTTTACTTTCATTAAATATATATATATATATATTATATCCCCAGTAAAAACAACCTAAAAGACATCAAACACCAGAAAAAATACATTGAAATAACATTAAGGATCTAACATAAATCCACAAAAGCCAGGAAATTCAGAGATAAAGAAAGACTTTCAGACGAGGGAAAACTTTCCAATATATTAAACTGGAGCATAAATTCACTTCCTCTTCACATGTTTGCCATCAAGTCATTCCAGACACAGGGGGTAAACTCCTCTCTGGGTGTCCCGGTTAGAAGGCAGAATTGTGTCCCACCTCCCTTATCCCTCAGTTTCCCAGGTAGAGAGGTAAATAAGGAAGGCAGGGGTAATGAAAACCTTGCACCAAATTGAAAATTAACAAAATGAAATATATTATTTAACAGGGAACAGAAAGGAAGAAGGGTAGGGGTCTAAACAGGGTACAGAAAGGAAAAAGGGTAGGGGTTTAACAGGGTAAGGGGGGTTATAGGAACAACAAGGCAAGGAAGATTAAACTTCCAAATATACAAAACCCAAATGTTGTGCTGAGGCTCCCCAGTGCTGGATCTCGCTGGATTGAGGTGGATTGAAGCTGGATGCACAATCCTTGGATGTGGATGGAGGCAGGGAATCAGTCTGTAGATCAGGCCCAGGTCTCCAAAATGGCCACGACCACGTGTAGCACAGGGAGCAGCAGAGCAGCGTGTGCCCAGGTAGAAGGTCAAAGGAGCAAGAGCAAGAGGAAGAGGCGTGCCTTCCTCGCCCCTTTTATAGACCTTGGCAGGAAGTCCCGAAGACAGGAAAAAGGGGAGTGGGAATAGGACAGGTGTACGCCCCTTTCATTCAGGCTTGTACCTGGTTTAGGGTTTCAGATCTCCACCCACCAGGGGCAGCAGGTTTCAAACCATTACACTGGGGTAACTCAAGTGCCTTCAGCAGTACTACACCAAGAATCAGTTTGGCCCTACAGAACTACATCTTAATACTTTCTCTATTTCTGATAATTACCAAAGATATTTGAGTTAAAAGAGCAGCTTCTTTTCTTACAGCTCATTTTCCCGCCGTTCAGAGACTGCTATAAAATTGAATTTGTGAGATTGGAACAGCTTCCATGATTACAGACTGTGATGTCAGTCGTGGGGTTATGACTTCACTGACAGACCAGCTAGAAGGGGAACCTCTGTGGAAAGGAGAAAATCCACACTCAAATATAAATATATCTGAGATTAGCAAAGACAACACTGCACCTCAATGGGCACGGACATTTCCGTCTGCATAAATAATATTCTCTACTTTTCACTTGAGCCAAGTATGAAAATGCCTCTTAAAAATTTCTGTTTCATTTGTAAGTCATTCATGGTGCTGATGTGTTGCCACCCAAACTCAGCTTTGGCGCTAGGGCTGCGTAGGCCAAGCCTGATGTCAGCAGCTGTTTAAATCATGCGCTGTGGATCCAATTCTTCGCTGCACTTTCTGGAAGTGCAAAATCAAACGTACAGCTTAAGACAGGATACGAAGGCAATGAAGTGATTTTGAACTGCATTCAAACTTCCCATGATTCTGCCTTTGTCCTCAAGTTGACATGACTTTTGGCTCTGGGGTCTGGCTATTCCCTCCCCAACAGAGCACAGTAACCATAATGAACTAGTTACTAGAAGATCCCCAGGTACCTGGCTGAGCAATAGAATCCCAAAAAGGAATGTGATGGAGAAAACTGGACGCAAGGAAGACAGTATGCAACCTCCTGAACTGTATCTTTCCACAGCTAACCCAGGTTCATATGACAGCTACCCTGAGCCTCAAGATGCAGAGCAGAACTGCTGTAAACAAAATAGCTTTCTGCATCATCTTTGTTTCTGCAAGAGCAAAAATTATTTTTCCTTTTAATTTCCTAGGCTGCAAGAGGCAGAGGGGCTATGATTGAGCCCACACAGCCAGACAGAAAACTCTAATATCAGTGCATAGGACACAGCTGAGCTAACAGCTGGTGAGACTCAACCCAAAAACCCAGAAGTGACAATTCTCCATTGCTCCAAGTCTTGCAGAGACTTGGGCTCTGTGTTTATTCTTTTTGCCCATCTTCTACCCTTGCTTTAAGACCTCCTCAAAGGGTACCTGAAATTTCTCATACTTAGTCTTGGACAAGATGTTTATTTTGTTGGATAGCTTCCAAATAAATCCAGTCAGACTTTTTTAATTAAATAAGTGCCCTTTACAATTTTTCAGCTACCTTATCATGCTCAAATTACTGAAAATGAGAATTTTTTTCAAAGTTTCTACCCATGACATTTATGTAGCCCTGAATGAGGAGAACGGGCAAGCTAATTATTCAAACATTGAGGCGGAGAAGACAAACAAACTGAGTATGGATGCAGCTGCCATTTAGCCCTGCCTCTATACTTGTGCAAAGTGTTTGCAATGTTCACACGACAAAAGTGCAAAAGAAGGACAGAATCCCTCCCCCAGCTTCTTATTACAAGGTGACTAAAAAATTTTATGAAAACTAACAAGTCAACAAAAAATGAGGACACTAAATAAATCAATAGAGTTCTGCCTCCCAGTTATCACACACTCAAGATAATAGCATCTGTGGTTGTAAAGAAGGGTGTACAGAGCTTTGCAATGTACACAGCTTGCTCTGGGGCATTATTTAACTAGTTGAAATTTGAATCATGCAAAGCAAACCACAATGATTTATACCTAGGCAAAAAGATCATGATGGTTGCAACTTCTCCCTTAAACAGCTTTCTTAGTGACTTGGAAGGATAGGATTAATAATCTCTTTCTTGGAAACCAATGAATGCCATCTGCTTTGCCTGCAGAGGCTCTGAGACCTCCTACTTCCTGAAACGAGCAATGAAAGAGATTAAGTAGCTTCTGCTTGGAGCAAAATTATTATTAAGTGTATCATTTTGGAACATTTGTGTGTGCATGTATGAGCTTCAAGTATAACGTCATTTCTTCGTTGCTGTCTGTGTAATGAATATTGCCTTTACTTAAGAATTCTGATTTAAACAAAAAGTACAATGCACAAAATCCTCTTGCTGACGATATGCTGTGGATTAAAGGACATTTTTTTTCCCTGTACTCAAAATCATCATCAGTGGCTTTTTGTTAGAATTACTAAGAAAGAGCTTCTAGTTTATATATCACCATCTACAAGTATTTGGAAAGAAAATGCTAACTCCAACCAAGTCAGTTGGAGTATTGCTACTCAATTCCCTTCACTGGAGTGAATACTTGACAAAGATCAACCAAGTCAGTTGGAGTCTTGCTACTCAATTCCCTTCACTGAAGTGAATACTTGACAAAGATTTGCCTTAAAGAGAATTTGTTTCAGTGACCAATATCCACTCAGTATGTACCTAGCTCTGAACACAGCTGAGCATCTCCTTAATGAAAGTTACACACATAAAAGAAGCAAGATCATTCAGACATTTCAAAACCATGTCTTTGTTCATCTTAGAAAAAATTACTGAAGGTTAAAGTGCAGAAATGTCCATATTTCAGTTTTCAAATAGTGCACTGTAGTGACTAAGCAAGAACAAACTTCTATTTTAAGAAGCAACACTGTTTATATGGCATGTAAGTTGCTTTGTAATAAAAGTAAAAGCATCAACAAAAATGTGCTGTCTCTCTCTCTACGAGTCTAGCCCACCTGTTACTCATGCAGTTACTTCTCAAAACTTCTTAATGTAAATAATAAATGTATCATATTCACGGATAAGATTCAAATACTATTCTTGCTATGTGATAGTTACCATAAATTATCTATCCACCCAGTACCTAACTTGAACATATATAAATCTTCCTCAAAGGACCCAAGTTCTGTGCAAGCATGGCTGTTTGCACCATTTGTAGATCTTATAACCAACCATTACACACAGTTACAAACCATATCAGCAGCAGATGGAGAAGGGCTGAAATCCAGGCAACTGATTTCATCAGGAATTTGGCCACTGACTTCAACAAGCCTAATATTTTATCATGCATCTCCTGGCTGCCTATTCAATCTACTTGACCAGAGGCACCATGTGTCACTGAGAGACCATTAGTCCATCTACCTACCTCAATCAGAGTTACATATAAAGCTAGATAAAACAATTGCATGCTTGAATGGTCATCACTAACTTGAATGTGAAGTTTGCAAAAAAAGCACCTTAAAGCTTGCATACACCTCTGACTCTTCCAAAATGTTTAGGAATGTTAACGAATGCAAGAGTGCATGCCATGGCAGAGATAGCCTCATCTCCTCTAGATTTTAAATACTGTGATCCAAGTACTGTACGTACTTTGTCAATGTGTTATGCGAGTTGTTTTTTCAAGAGCCAAACAGACAGTTGTCTGTGGAAGGAGAGTCCCCAGGGAGATTTCTCAAGGCGTTTAGCATCATTAACAGGAAACAATGAAGGAGGAGCAGCCAGAGCATGAATGGGTTCTGTGTGAATACTAAGGAAACCCTAAGAACATGTTAACACAATGCAACTTTGATAAGATCATAATAATTAAGCTCACATATGTGCTTGTATTACGTCTTGTAAAAGGTTTCAATTGCTGTCTATTAGGATAATTGATATAACAGTCAAAATGGATTAGGATAATATATTGAGTAAAGTCATGATTTCTGCTGTATACAGGAACTACCAATCTGACTGTTTTTTAAGCTCCCAGCAGTTACTCTGAACAAACAGGATGTAAAAATTCTAAATCTTGTCAATTCACTGGTAATCTTAAAGGCTCCAAAACAGAGACTGCCACTACTGGTAAACCACTTTTAATCAAAGCAAACTAACCTCTGCAGACCAGACTACATTCTCATTGACACTGATGCAGATAGAGAACTAATGCATTACTTCAAATGTAATTATCAGTACTATTATTTAAATCATCATAAGCAGCGCCGAAGTCTGACCCTGCCTTTCCACATTTCAGCTGCTCTCAGGATTGACAGACTAGAATAAACCAAACTGAAAATAGCAAGTTTATTTTATTTTTAAAAAGTAAAAAGAAAAATTAGAATACATA
Organism: Merops nubicus; assembly: GCF_000691845.1. Classification (NCBI taxonomy): domain Eukaryota; kingdom Metazoa; phylum Chordata; class Aves; order Coraciiformes; family Meropidae; genus Merops; species Merops nubicus. Next base: position 19,119 of record NW_008620283.1, on the reverse strand, counting down.
CATTATGCATCACTAGCCTCCTAAATCCATTATGGCAATAGCATACACACAGATATATAACTGAACTGCCAAAAAAAAACCCCTCTGAAGCTCTACAATACTGCAGTAATAACAGGCAGTACCATTTGAACTGGTAAAAGAAAGAATTAAAATAATGTGCAGATGTATTACAGAAAGCTGTTGCTTACAAAATTCTTGCAGCCATGCCATAAAACCCACAAATAATGTCTTAGGTGCGTGGAGATTTCTCTAGGGTAGGATTCAATTCATCTATTCTCCACAGCTATCTGAGTTTCTCAGTTGCCTAGTATTTTACTGCTCAATGATAAAGCCCTTTGCAGACTGAAGTTTAATTAGCTGAGCATGCTCAAAACTGTTGGCCTAAGGTAGCAAGCCCTACCTCTAAACTAACACTTCATTGTGTTTCAAGTTTCAAACAACAGGCATCCAAAACCCAGCTCCAACCTCTGGAGAAGCCTTCAGAGCTACACAAGGTCAGGACAGAGCACAGCTCCATTCTTAGTGTTCACACCCAACTTGCACATTAGCCTCTTGGAGCAAGAATGCTCACAGGGGTTCTGCCCATTAGTAAATGATGAAGATTTAAACCCACACCTCCTATGCAAATGTCCTGAATCACCAGCTCCTATACTTTCCCAGATGTGAAGCATTCTCTAGCCCTATCTTTTGAATGTTAGTAAAGGCCTGTCCTCAAACTGAGACAGAAGAGGGGTTCCAGGCTATGTTCTTCAATGTCTGAATTTTAGACCAGGCAAAAAGTAGCCAATCTTTACATGGAACCCTAAAGCAACAGGCCAGTCTTCCTATTGTTTTCCTCTCCTCCTCTGTGGCCCCACTACTTCAAAATGCATGGCTGAATAGCAGCCCTAGGTCTAAAGAGCTGTCACCCAGAACAGCTCACGGCACCTCACTTCTCTTGGCATGTAGATTCAGCCCTAACTAAGCAGTATCTAGGGTCTCTCAGTATGTCAGTTATTAGGCTATTATACTAAAGATGGACTTAAAATATTCTTCCACAAAGTGCCGATCCTTATGAGTTGGCTAAGAAAACTGGTCCTGAGTGGAATGAGGGGAATTGCTACATTTCTGGTTCCCCATACACAGTGTGAAGGGGTAGATGTGTTGATTCAGTGTAAGCTCAGAGGAACACTTTGTGGGTAGTGGGAAGCACATAGGCTGAATGGATCCCTCTCCACAGCTCTTTCACAGCACTGGGTGTTTAAAGGCTAAATAAGAATGAGTCTTGTTGGGTAGATTAAATCATCTGTACCCTTCCTAAAATCGTAGTGAAGCAGTATGTAGCTTGAGTGGATCAGATTTCCCACAATGATAATCTACGAAAGAAAAGGGATGGAACCCAGAGATGCCGGTGTCAGAAAACACCCCCACCTTCTCCATCTGTTTGTCAGCTCTGGGTGGCGAGCAGCTGCCCTTGCGCAGCAGAAAGATTTCCTTCCTAGAAAGAAATTACTACAACATCAAATGACAGCGAAGAAGCCTCCCTGCGTCATTGTACTGCAGAGAAAGAAATCATACCCCATGGAAAGCCTCCAGCTATAAGAAGGCTGGATCACGTTCTGTGAATGATCAGAAAGATTCTGAACAGTGAGTAGCAAAAGACTGCAAAACAAACAGGGCACTATGAGTATTACCAGCCTCAACACCATGACTATATGTTCCTCAATATACAGCTTCCTCATTTAGTTGATGTCATCTTCCCAGGCCTCAGTGTTTCCTGTTTCAGTGTTCGCCCAAATACTGAAAGTATCTGGATTCTTTTGAACCTGAAAAAAATCTTTCTCTTTCAGCAGCAGTGTCACTGCTGCATCTTTAAACCACATTTAAAATCCATACCTCAATCTGACTATTTAAACAGTACCGCCTGTGAAGTCACAATTTTCAAATTTCAGGTTCTCGTCCCTCTATTTTTATTTTGTTTTTCATTTGCAGTCTGATGAATATCTCAGGCAAGTCTTGGAAAAGAAAAAGAGGTGCACTTGTAAATGCCATTGTAAACCATGCTCCTTTTGTATTTTAAACTGGTACCTGGCACAAAATAAATTCTCAGGAATGCAACTTGCTGACTATATCACATATAAAGCACATTACTGTTGATATAAAAAAAAAAAATTCTCACTTTTCTCACTCAGAGTTGTGTGCTACAGAATTAGAAGCCACCTTCTGGTGAGGATATTTTGCAGTTATTTACTGAAGGAAGCTGACTTTCTCATTGAAAATCTAGCCTTGTACCTACAATGTAATACTGAACTGCAATTTGAAATGAGGCTTAGTCCTAGGATTAAGGAAGAGGAAGTAACAATACTTGCACTTAAAGCACGTAATGAGTTTCATTCAAACACCCAAAAGCACTCTCCAACTATTAATTACCACACCACCAGCCTCCCCTCAGCCCTTCCAGGAAAGGATCAACCCTGCATTCCTTTGGCATCCGTATCACCTGCTTGGGTCTGTAAAGAATCCAGAATGAAGCCAAAAGTATTACTCTTCTTTAATTATTATCAGAACTCTTTAATTGAGAGGGTTAAATCGACCCACATGTGCACTGACTGCCATTTATAAGACAGTCCTTTTCTATCACTGCCAGAGGAAAAACAAGCAGTATTTTTTTGTAAGGCTACTTCGTTACTGGGGTTTGCAGTACAAAATAGATTCAACTTAAATTACATTAAACAAGCTGCACAATTAGTCAGAAATTATTAAAAAAAAAAAAAAAGTCTTGACTCCAGTCTTCTGTCCTGGGTCACACTTTAACTCATAGATTTTCATTGCCTCTGTACCACTATCTTTCAAGAGGACAAGGTATAGAAATACCATCTCTGGGTGAGGTGACCAGGAATAGCCCTGTGCTGCAGCTACGGCTCAGACTGCCTAGTCCTGAAAAGTGGAATAACCACATTCAAAACATCCAAGGAACTAGGCACATCGGTTTTGTGACTACATTTGTCATTCACTGCATCAGCATTTGGCTTCTGTATGTAATTAAGGTACAAAGGTGAGAAAATACCATCCATATGCACCAAATACCTTTCAAGATTATAACTGGGTTTGGTTCAAAAAAAGGTTTCTTGTCCCTAATCTCTCTATTCCATCCTGTATATGTAATCACAGAATCATTTAGGTTGGAAAAGACCATTAAGGTCATGAAGGCAAGCCATTTACCCAGAACTGCGAAGTCCACCAGTAAGCCAAGCCCCCAAATGCTACATCTTCACACCTTTTAAATGCCTCCCTGGAGAATACACAGTTTTAGTATCTTACTCCTGCCCCTCATTGCTCACCAGCTAGAATTATGCTAGAAATGCTGAGATACTCAAACCTGAATCTACAGAAACAGGTTAAAAAACATGTATTGGTTTAAGATACAGAACTGAGAAGCATGTTTCCCTCCCTCATTTAACCTGTTTGCAAGCAAGCTTTAGTGGAGGAGGATGGCCTTGAGCTGAAGGCACAAGGCAAACTGCCAGGAAATCAGAGTTCTATTCCTGGCTCTTCTACAGATTTCCTTGGGCAAGGCAATTAACCTTGTGAAGTACATTTCCAATGAGGTGAGGCCCAGCTTCTCTTTCTGCATTCACAGTATTTTCAGTGGTGAAAATGGAAATGTAGAAGCAAGAATGAGTGCCTGTGCTTTTCACTATCTGGTATGCTTTCTCTGTCAGGTAGTTTCGCTGCACAGTTGCTGATAACTGTGCTAGCAACAAAACCAAGAATTCAAACAAAAATGCCTCCTGATCCTGCCATGTCCAGCCTCAGTGCTCAGTTTCCTCCTATGTAAAATAGGCAATGAGGCTCATAAAATTGAAGTACACAGCTAAATGTAAAACTAATTTTTAAAGTTCTTGAACACCTGTTATCTGAAATCATAAAAAGGCAATAGCTCAGGATTTCTGTTTACATTTCACTACAGATCCTGTATTTTTATTTTCTGCAATTTTTTATTTGGACCTCAACAATAATAAAATATTATCCTTTAAGGATTTTGAAATGGCAGTCAAAATATTTTTTACCTAAACTGGATACCTTTTAATATTCCTTAACAGAAGTGGAAGTGAATTAGAAAATTAGTGAAATACCCTTCTTGTAATATAGATGTATTTTAGAAAAGAAATACCATGGCCAGATTTTCTGTTGTGGTCTACAGGAAGACCTGCACTTTAAGTAAATGGTGCCACATCTACTTATACCAACAAGGAATAGGACTCTGAAATTCCATAGGACACCATCTTCTTAGACAAGCTCCTAGAGAAATGAAGACCTACCTCTCTGAACACAGGTCAGAGAGAGTTACATGTTTTCAGTGAATTTTTAATCATTTGGTGGAAGCACACAAGTTTTTTCATTCCCCAGAATGTTGAACAGAAAAAAAAAAAAAAAAGACAGAAATTGGCAAAAAAAGAACACTAAATACCTGTTATGATTCATAAGAGAAAAGTTCAACAATCACTGCTTTTGTCAAAATTTTCATGTTTTGAGAGATGATTTCTTTTACAGATCATCTGAACTGGAAAGTAAATGTATACGTATAAAGCTTTTAAGGCTTTCAATTAATGTCCTTCATCCACTTCTTAAGTTTAGGAATTTTGAAGGACAGAGGTCAATAGTCTGTTTTCTTCCAATTATAAAAGCCCCTTTAAGCTCTTTAGACAAATCAAATGTTGACCCTCCCCAGGTGATGGTCTTGCCCACATAGATTTAAAACGTGTTCATTAAAGAGGATATTTACATTACCATGTGATAAAATAATATCTATGACCTTCACAAAGAAGGTAAGGTAGTTTGGAAGATTAAAATAACAGCAACATGTACAAATTTTCATTATGTGCTTCACAAGGAGTAGCACCACAGATACTGGAGTCAAAAGTTGGAAAGACAAAGTAACGGAAAATACATTATTCTTCCGAGTCTGAGAAACTGAATTTTTATCTGTGCCACTTTCTCTAATTACATAAATAGCAACTTCCTTTTTCATTCATCATCCAATACATGTGATTTAAGTTTTACCTCATGGTTTGCTCCAAATGGACCCTGAAGTAATTAATTCAAACAAATACATGTTCTCATAACAATGGAATCTCTGGCCTAGCTTAAGGATGCACTGGTATGCACCACGCCATCAAAGAAGGGGGGAAAATCTCTCACACGTGGCTTTTGCTATCTAAAAGTCAGATATATGTCTTATTTTCACCTAGGTTGTCTTTCCTAATGTCAAAAGACTGCCATTTCCAGATGAGAATTCACCACACCTATAAGAAAGCCTTTTTTAGGGCAGGATGGACTATGATCTCAAAACGTTCTCTCTCTCCCTACCACCTAGTGAAGAAGTCCGCATGACTTTAAGCACCTCCTAGAGTCTGACTGCCTACGAGACAAAAATGACTGAATGAGAAATAAGCAAAATTAGTTAAACAGCTCCACATCACAGAGCATGGCACTACCCAACAGAAACTTCTACTTAGAACACAGTTTGTAAAGACTTGTTATGGACAATAAACAGCCTCAAAACACTGAGAGTCTTCTGAGGCAATGGGGTTCTCTTCATATGTATTTCTTCAAAATTCAGAACCTCATTTTCAAAAGCTTACAAGTGAATGAGCATTTGGAATCCTTGCCCTATGTCGCTGACACAGGCCTTCTGAAACTGCTGGCATAGACATATCTTGCAAATTCCATGTTTAATTTTTGATACCTGAGCTATGCTGAAAGTGCAGTAAGAAATAATCTGAAGAAAAAGTTATTAGAAAAAAAAGCATATTTGCAACGATTTTTTTAAAAGTCATTTGGCACCACTTAAACTGACTTTCAGTGTAAAGTGAAATTCTCATCCTTATTAAAAAGAGGAAAACCTGAGCCTTAAAAATACTATGTCTAGCTAACCATGATTGAATTAGATAAAGGTCCTGCTTAAGGAAGTGAAGTTCATTTCTGATTATCTTTTATTTTCTACCAGTCTGAAATGTGCTATCATCTAAAACAAAACTCTTGAGAGAAGTTTTCTGAGCTAGTCACAGTTGTTACTTAGGCATCAGTGACAAGATGTGCAAGCGGATGCTCCACACGCACCCTGCACTTGGAAAGTCACTGGTTCTCTTCCACTGTTACAATCATGTGGCTTCCAGAACTGCATCTCTCCATACCTTAACAGTTTACTGGCATGGCATGAGCCATCTCTCCTCCCCACCAAAGTCATGTTCAAAGCTGTAAAAAGCTCTGGACTGTTCTTTGGGAGGTTTGAGCAATTCTGCTATGCCACGCAGTGAATCTGTGGTTCAGGTTAAACAATGCGGAGGTAAGATCAGGCAATGCCAAAAAATTCTGTCTAAAGACATAACAAAACCAATGGAAAATAAAACCTTTGAATTGGGTTTCCGGTTTCTCCATTAAACAGATGCCTGAGAGTACTAGAAGTCTATAAAATTTCTAGGGGGTTTCAATGCAGTTCTTTGAAACAAGCAGCAGAATACTTAATTATTCAGTCTCCCTCTCTACTCACAACCCTTCAGTCCTCTCCTTTCAGTCAACTTCTAGACACACACAGATTAAAAAATAAAATACAATACAATAAAATAAAATTTTAAGCTTTGACTGTGAGCTCTTTACAAAGGGTTATGTGAAGCCAGCAGCAAAACTATTGCTGATTCCATGACCAGCAAGCATCATCAGGTCTCAGTGGCAAAAACCTGGCAAAAAAAGTCAATAGCAAACCTTTCACTGACTTCTGGGAATGAGAATCTCCATAGCTATGAATTTGAATTAACGTTTATGCTACATAAGACAATTCTGCTAATAAAACCCAGGGTGCTTCATCTGCCTTTTTTGAGCACCAAAGGCTATGTTTACAATACATAGACAATGTGGACCAGCAGGAGAAAACAGGCTGGTGTTGAGTACCTAAGGTCCACACCACACAACTTTCAAGAGGCTTTTATTTCACTCTAGCCTAGTCCTACGGCTTGAATACCTACCAGACCGCACTTCTGCACCACATCTTCCAATTTTGTTTCATTTGAAGGGAATCCAGCTGCTAAGTTTTGGGACTGCTCCACAGGGCATACAATACACACGGACTATCAGGAGATGCATTTCCAAAGCACACTCCTGATTCAGCCTAACACACTAAGGTAAATGCACCTAAAGAACTTAGAGCATGTTCCTGCATTAAACCCTCTAAAATTAAGGAGTATCAAGGTCATTAAAAGGTTTACCTCCCTCTCAGTTAATAGGACTCAGAGCCTTCAATGTGGTTTACACACATGCAGCAACCTACAATGAAGACGAGTTTTACAACAGCAGAACTGTGTTTCTGATTCCAAATACGTTCATTTCCCACCTGCTTGACCTTGTTATCTTCAGGATTTTTATTCAATTAGCTCTCCACATTTAGAAGGCTTTTCTGTGTAGCTGAACATTTTATTTTCAGAGAGTTTGTCAGTCTTTACTGTCCTACTCACAACGGTCTTCTTTTCCTTGACAACTTTAAAAGTACACATTATTGCACTAAAAAGATCATAGGATGTCTCATACACTTGTGATAAACTGGGATCCTTGTCTTCTTCACTTGGGCTCTCCCTTCCCAGTTTTATACTAGTCAAAAAGATTTACTTCTCTTGTAAAAAATAAGATATAAATAAATATATTGCAAGTCACAAACATGAACTACATAATTTGAACCAGCAGAAGGACCAACTACCAGAATTCTACAGTACTCTGTTAGCTTGTATGTCTCTGCATGGGCATATTGAAGGAAACAGATGAAATAATACTTTACCATTTGATGAACAACATGTGACACAGAACCTCTAGACTTGAAACAAATAAAAAGAGTTACAAGCTTAGGAAAATATTTGCCATATACAATTCTGTCCCCTCCAAGAAAAAAAACCTCTACACACTTCTTACTTTCACCGATACAGAACTGTCATCACTAAGGCTTGATACAAATAAATTTGATTAAAGAAGGAAATAATCACTAAGGTCTTAACCGAAGTTTAGGTGATAAAAAGAGTCACTTTCCAAGTACATATTATTATGTCAAAATACAAAGGATGACACCATGCCGTCTGCTTTTAGGCAGAACCCTCCCCTTGATTTCAACTACAAGCTTTGCCTACAGTTGGCACCCCAATGGCATATAATAATTGAACCACATTTCCTTCCAGAGTAAAATATAACATCACTTTGCATTTCATCATGCACAGAGGAGGAACCCATGAACCTAAATTAAACTGGAAAAAGAGAAGAAAGAGAGGGGGAAAAAAAAGGCATATTTGATTCTCAGTCTATAGAATTATCTCAAAGAAAGCTGGAGATTGGGGCATTATCGCCGAAAACCACAAAGAAGCAATCATATCATTGGAATAAGAAAACAAAAACAGGCACAACAGGAAAGTAGTATCAAGTTTGAAAACATGCCTTAATTAAAAAAAAAAAAAAAAAAAAAAAGAGTGAAACTGTTCTAAGTATTGGTCTAACAATAAAGTAATAAGCATACCTACTAGTAATTCCCATTTCTACAAATCAGATTCTTCACTCGACAAACAGCCCATAGTAAACTTTAATGCTCCACAGATACTGCCTATTCTTTCTTTCCCATAAAGATACAAAAGTAAAAGGGAATTATCCCTTTTCACTGAAACCTGACCTTAGTTTCTGACTGTGAGTGCTTGGGAGAGAAAAATCTTTGTAATGTTTCAGGCTGCTGCTTTTTCCCTTTTCCCAGAGCTCCTCAACGATCCCTATTCAACAATCACACATTCCTAATTCAGTGGGGATGGCTTGGCTGTTATAAATTACTCTCATAGACCACGTATTTCTGCTGCTTCCCCTGGGACTGGACAGAAGGTGAGGACAAAGCAAGCAACGCTCAGCATCCACATGTGCAAGGTCCAAGCTGGACAGGAGGAAGCAGACAGTAACCTGTCTGTGTTTTACTGCACTTAGCGTTTGTCTTCTGCAAACTGCCTTCAGGAAGATCACCAGCACAGCTACATTTCAACACACCACCTTGCTTCCTAATGTCAATGAGCCTCTTCACATATCTGACATCTGCCCGACTTAAAAACTACAGGTATAAGCAATACATCTAGTACATAACGGTCTGTTTTCTCCTACAAAATATCCTGGGCTACTTCAGCAACGTACAATGCTACAGAACTAACTAGTTCTTAAGTGACTACTAAAACTGTCTCTCCCACGTTTAGTTGCTGACACTTAAGAACCTCAGATGTAGTTTTAAGTACCTCCTGGTGCTGCTTGAGCTTTTGCAAGCATGTACTTTTACAGCTATGTTAACATCTACGCAGAAGAACTGAATAAAATGAAAGAAAAAATGATGGACTGCAAAGAGGATTAAGAAGCCAAAGCAAAGTAAGGGAGCAAAATTGAGATGGGCAGGGATGGATTTGCAAAATAAGTTTAAAGAAAAATTTTGACCAGATAAGGGGAAATAACACTGGAAAAAGGAAATCAAGAAATATTAACTTGTGATAGAGTACATGGCCACACATTCCTATCTCCAGATACATAACCTGATCATATTTTCCAAGTGGCAACCCCATCACTTTTCTTTTGAAAGCTTATGCATAAGTTACAGACATGCAGAGGAAAAGTGCACAAGGCAGACTCTCGTTAGCTGTAAACATCACTGAGAACACAGAACTTCAAGTATCTGAGACTTTCCAAGGCCAAAGAATCAAAACACCTGCTCCATAGATAGCCACATCTACAGAATAAACAGCCAAGGTAAGAGGAAACTTTTAATGAAACATATTATCAGTCAGTACAATCATAAGAGGCATCAAGACAACCCAGAATGGAAAAAAATGAATTCTAAGTGCAAGTATCTTGCTGTTTATTTTTGCTCCTTCTCAGTGCATTTAAGGAAAATATGCTGTGTTTCCAGGCAATGTAGGACAAAGACTCTTCGGGCTTTAAACTTTTATCTTGTGCACACTACATCTGAATGTTATCACGTCTCTTAATCACCTTCTGATGTCTGATAGTGTCCTTTTAACCTTTGTTACTCAATTACCGAACAAGTTATCTCATTGTTACTCTCTTTTGAAGGAAGAGTTGTGCCTCCTTTCATGCTGATAAGAGACACATAAATATTCACTCCCAGCAAACATTTAATAGTAAAGTGTCCTGAGCAAACTATCAGAGTCTAAAGGTAGGAAGCTGTGGTTAACTTCTCTGCTATCTTAACCCTTTAGTCAGTCCACTAGAACAAACACACAGAGAAGATGGATGCCTTTTTTTTACAAATGAAGCAGAAATAATTGTTCTCTGCAAGAATGGACTTTATAACATGCTTTGTAACACAGCAAATAAATCAAATGATTGGAAGTGAAATACCTACCCATTTTCTTGGCCGGCCTCTAGGTCGCTTTTCACCAGTGGCTTCTGCTTTCTGTAAAGGCAAAAGAAACACAACATATTTTATACCTCAGCACTATTTAACAGCCTCAGTAACTAGGACCTCTTTTCCTGTAACATTACCCATATCTCCTGGGTGGCACCGAGCCCCAGTCTCGCTCTATGGGTTTTCTGGAGGAATGTGATTTTGATGGTTTTCCTGACATTTCCATTTCTGACAGTTTGGGAACCCCAGAATCCCCAGTAACATCAAATCTAGTCTTTCACAGGCTGTCAGAAATTACCTGGAGATGCTAAATTAAAAATACAGCCTGCTTCAAGCCTGATCAAAGCAGTTTAAAGCAGCCACAATTCCTTCTTTTAATCTCATTATGTTCATACATGAAATGGATTTGGACAGACTATCACCATGGATCTGTGTGTGTTCATACTAGGAAACAACTTCTATACTCCACATGAAGTTTTCCAGGTAAAAGCACATCCTTAAGCGATAAGTAAACCTTTCACCAGTACAAAACACACCTTCCCTTTTCAGATTTAAGGAACAACTTGGAAGGTGCCCTACAAGTGACAGATATATAAATATAAGCCCAGCAGTTGGTCCTGAAGCTCAACAGAAGGGAAATACAGCTTCTCTTGCAGACCTCCACTAATTCACTGCATGACACTGTGAATACTACTACTTATGAACTACACTATAATACTTACAGGCTTTATAATGAGAACTGCAGGTTATTTTTTCTAGATAGGCTCTGCCCAGCTATAAACATCATCAATTAAATAATCAGGTCCCACTGAGGGTGACGATTTTGCCACCAGCTTTATAGTGAGGGCAGGACTTTCCACAGACAAAGTCCCTGAGAATCAAGACTTTTAGTACACATACTGTAAATGAGCTTCCACATTTCTATGAATTGCCTTTTTTTTTTCCAGTTAACTGTATGTGTATTTGATTTGCCCTTAGAAATCAATTGTGTCATTAAATAAATCACTTGCTGGTCAATCTGTGTAACATACCCCGTAACCTAATACTGTGTAAATCAGATCCCTCTAAGAGAGAACTTGAACTGAGGAAGTAGTAGAGGAATCTACCAAAAAAATGCCTTGTGAGTTAAATGCAATTAATTTGAAGTAAGTATCTCACCAAGAAGGAAGCCGTGAAAAATAAAATTCACACTCCTAAAGGGCAAAATTATCACTCAGACTTGTTAGAAGAGTAAACTTGCTTTGTAATCATTTATATCAGTGTTACATGTAAGGTGAAACCCTCTTATGACAATACTTGTTAAAGTGCATTTACTATATACTGTAGTAATATATATATATATACACACACACACATTATTTCATATATAGATGAAATAGTATATGATACTGTCTATTTCAAAGTTTTATTTCCTTTAAAGTATTCATTTCTTTATACCTTATAACCTGAAGGATGCAAAAACAAGATGTGGTTTAGTTTTGACAAGCTGTAGTCCCCCACATTTATGCTTACCTCACAAAACAATGGGCATAAATCATGAAAGAAAACATTGGTTAAAATTCTTCTTAACAAATCAACACCTGACATTATCAAAGCACAAATGCCATTTATATTCTTCTGTATTTTACTGCATCTGAAGGAAAGACCCTTTTCTGAATCTCTACCAAAAAAAAAAAATTAACTTTTTAGAAACGAAAACTGCTTTGGTCTCACAATTAACGTTCCTATAAACTTGACACAAACTGTAAGTCTAGCTACAGCGTCTAATCCAGTTTGATGGGAAAGAGAACATGAGAGATTTCTTTGAATAACTAATCTTTGCTTCCTGCCATAAACTGCCACGCCACATGGCCGTGTGCCATGAACAGTGCTGCACTTTATCCCCGAGGAAGGTCCATGTCAGAAGTGGCTCGTGTTCCTGCTGGCCAGTTTGGATATCAGTTTGTCAAGCGCTTAGGGACCTTTCAGATTGAAATCTGCTGTATACGATTTCCACCTCATGTTAGAAGGAAAACATTTCCATAGTTCTTATCAAAACCAAATCTTTCCCAGAGGTGAGCTGAGCAAACAGTGGGGCATGCCAAAGACGATGTTTTGGTACAGAGCGATTCTGTAAGTAAATAAGAAGGTTTCCACAGACTAAACTGCAGAAAATGAAGGACAAGAACCTCCAAAGTGGATGTTTTTATGTCCATTCCATGGGAAGAGAAAGAAAAAACACTTCTGGAACAACCAAATGGAGCAGTGGCAGTCCAGTGGTGATGACAAAGACATGATATTTAGGAAAATATTCTAGCCCTTTCCCTCTGGATTTTTTTTCAGTTTGCATTTTGCATACACGGCCTATATTTTTTTTTCAAACAGCGCAAGATTGTACTTTAATCTAAGAACGTGAAGGTTTTATTCTGTATCAGACAAACAATTCAATGTTTCTCCATATAATTTTCAAGTACTAAATAAGAAAAGGACCACAAAAGTTCTAAAGCATTTGCTTTCCTCTGAAACAGGTGTTTGCAGAAACAGAAACATGCCAGTCTGTTGGTTCTTTGCTTTGATGGAAGTGTTGCCTCTGAAACCAGGAACAAACCCAGACAGAGCCTCAAGCCACCCAGAGGTAACACGGATTCTCATCTGGGCAGCAAGAGGCAGCAACAGCCACCCTACATGCAGCAACTGGTACCTGCTTAGTTGAGAAGGAAGCTGCTGCCTTCATCCTCTGAAGTGCTTTGGAAATTGAGATGTGTCTGGTCAAGGTCTTCTTAACTTTTGGTGCTACACTAAGACACGAAATCACCAAACTTAAAGGAGGGCTGGGTACGTTATCAAATGCAAATTTATGACATTTAATGAAAAATGATGAAATTTCTTATAACCAATAATATGAATACATCATTTTTGCGCAGAACTAGATTTACTTATTTTTAAGTGCAAGGGAAATATTTTTCTTTTTGTCCCAGGTGAGAAAGATGGACAGTCCAGTCATTGCCATCTAGAAGCAACAGTCCCCAGAGAGACTTACAAGTCAGCTAAGCCCTGTGGCACAGGGTCATCAAACCCTGCTTCCAAATAGTTGCTGTTAATAACTGTAGAGCTTGCCGGACCATCATCTCTGCCTCCTTCTTGCATAAATGTGCCATGCCCAGACATAAACTGAGGCTGTACTACTGAAAACAATTAACAAGATAAGTATAAATAATTGAAAGTCTATGAAGTGCTCTTTGGGCATCTACCTATTGTCAAGGAAGATTTCAAATGCAACAGAATCTAAATTTGGAGAACTCTATCCACTTTGTAACATGATGTGCTGGAGACCCCAGATAAAATCTATCAGAGCTTAAAGTTAGATGAAATTAGTTTTTAGGAACTCTTGGTAGGAGGATCACAGTTGTCAAGCCGCGTCAAAAGACCTTGTCCAGGAATGTGTCCCTCTCCTAAAGAAAAGTTATTTTGTTAAAAAAAAAAAACAACTCTTCAAAGAAACTCAGGCACTGACTAGATACAAAAATATTACACTTCCCATGCCCTTTTACCCATTTTAATTCTAAACAGGTGTCAGTCTTCTCCTGCTTCTCCCATCTTTCAAAAAACACCTGATTTTGAGGTCTCTTGTTTTTTGGGTACAGTAACCACACTACGATCACTTGATAAATCTGATCCTGTTTTCCCTTTAAGTCTGTAATGACTGGTGTTGGTGAGAATGAATGAAGCATGGAGAAACCAAATAGATTTTCATGAACCAATTTAGGGCAGAGTCCTGGTCACATGCTTTTTTTTTTTTTTTTTTTTTTACCTTTGGACCACTTAACTCAGGGACATGCCTTTCTACATAATAAACTCTGGCCATGCAATGTAGACAGTAGGAAGTGTCGTTACACACAGCATCACAAGCTAATACTCCTTTTTTTTTAACCTCACAATTGTGTTTCCTTCTTCCAAACAGGAGTGGTTTTATGCCTTTTATGGCTATACAGTATTTTTGCCAAGTCCAACTACAGGAGCTAAATAAAGAAGAGTTCTTGAATGCTTAAGGGATGGCCTAGGAAGACAACTCATCCTAATAAATAAAACTCAATCACAGAATACCTAGGATACTGAAAAGCAGCATCTCTACCAGGATCATCAGGCAAAACCAGTTCTTTATTTTAAAAAAAAAAAAAAGCCAAAAACCAACCAACCAAACTTCACCTTTTTGCTAATTTTTTACAAATATTTTAAATGAGTAACAGAGTGACTTGTTTAAAGGTGGGTCTTCAATAACAGCCTAATTGTGGGGAGTACTGTGTAAGGTGATTAAGAGACTTCATATCTATCTCTTCTCATCTTCTAACATATTGTGTTCCTTCTGTCTGTGAAAATTAAACAACTGACAAATAGTTTGGTTTTCTATAATACGCAGTTTGCCTTTTGTGTCCAGTTTATAACAAGTTAGGCATGTGTGACATGTAAGGCTTTAAAAAAAATGTGTATTAACTAAAATTAGAGTAATTGCCGCATTATTAGCTGTCCAATTGGTCTTGCAACATTCTGTATGCATTGTCAAGTTTCACATTGCTAATTTCCTAACAAGCACAGTTTGTTTTCAGATGCCCCAAGGCCAGTTTACTAAGACCAAACACAAGCTCAGAAAGCTAAAAAAAAAAAAAAAAAAAACTCCCAAGAACCAGTTTATAAAAACCAAAAAAAAAGCAAAAAAGAAAAAAAAAAAAAAAAAAAAAATCCCATGAACCAATAAATTTTAAATACACAACACAACCATGATTCCAGGGCAAACCATCCCTCAGCTGAGTTAAGGGCATTTCCTTTTTGAAGTATAACAAAACAAAGTCCCTGTTCTGGAGTATTTTTAACTTACTGCCAGTTTGTGCAATACATTTTTAATTGTGATGTGTAATGGTTTGCAAGAGAACACCCCATCAATTAATCATGAGTGCCTTCTCATGGCTGCCTGGTGGGTTCTCCTGGCTGACGTTTATCTTACATGTTGTGAACACTCTAATACATTTAAATGAGCTCCCTTTGAAACACACAGGCCACACACTATTCTTTAGAAATTCCAGCAATTTCCAGTTGCCTGTATAGTACACAGGTTCACATGTAGAGGGGCTTAAGCTAAGTTAGCCAGCTCTCCTTCTGAGAGTTGAGGCAGGCTGTAGAAAGCCTTAAATAAATACATGTATGCATATGTATGTGCAAATATGTTTACCACAAAATCAAACATATAGCTCACTCTTTTAAGAGGTGATATCCTCACCACCAAATGAAGCTTTCTTACAGTGCCAAAACTTTTTCATTCATGTTACTGTTAGAAAGACTATTGGAACTGGTATTACATAAAAAGATACTTTGAGATACCTGGTGAGAAGGTGAACCATTTTAGAGAGGGTTAATTATCAATTTGGAAAAAGAGCTAAAATATTTATTTGAAATGTGATCTCAGCGACTTTCTGCTAGGAAGGCTTTGTAAGTGTTTTATGTTTTAGAGGATTTATCAAACATTTACATACTTTATCTATAAATCTAGAAAAAAATAAGACTTGTAATTACATACCCCTCAAAGGGTTTTTTTATGATAAAAAAGACATGTGGTCTTTCGTCAATTTTTTCATTATCAACACCCGAATGGGTTTGCTTTAATTAGAGCTGTAACTTGATGCATTCTGAAAATCAAAACCTTACAATGAAATTGCTCAGTTCATAAATTAGATTTAAAAACCCAACTATATATACCAGAATCATCTGGAAAGCTCTTGATTTTATATACCTACATATATATATGAATGTTTTAAAGTTATTTTCCATTTATATGGATTTCCAAATCACTCATATAAATGAAATAATGTTAATGTCTCTTTTAGAAGTATCTTTTTAAAACACATTTCTACGAATTACTTAAAATTTAATCTTATTACAAGTATTTCTCCTAGGAAAGCCAACACTCCTAAGAGTAATATTTAAAATACTAAAACTCACATTTGGATTTGCTAAACTACTGAAAACTGCTCTCTCTTTTTTGAAGAGTGAAACTTGCAACTATTTTAAAGTGAATCTGAAGAATATTTTTACTATATAAAGAAAAAAAAAATCAGCATTTTAAGGTCAGTAGGTTGCAGAGTGCCTTTGATATATTTTAAATGCTTAACCTGTAAAACATTTTCTAATAATTCATTAACTTCTTGATAGAATATACTCCTTTTTTTCCTTCTCAGAAAGTAAAAAAAAAATAAAATTAATTAAATTCAAAGAGTTGGAAAACATCCCTCAAACAAATGTTGAAAACACTTAAAATAAAACAGACGTGAAACCACAGTCACCTCCTAGTAATTTATTATTTATCGGTAGTTGCCATAGTAATTTATAACACTAAAAAGTATCAAACTTATATGGTCATTATCATAGGCATATTGGAAAATGAACAATAATGAGATGAGGCCACAAATAAACTTCCACAGACGTTTTGTCACAGATCTATTTAAAAGATACTCATACACTTAAGCACTACAGTTCTCTACCAGATTTTGTAAGCTTTTGTTTCTAATTTAGTACCTGCAAATCAGTGCTAACTGCAGTGTAGCCATCAAGATAAACAAAACTCGTGTTTGTTTTCAAGTCTATACACAACTATTTGCCTTTACTATAATTCCTACAGAAAGGTATTACTTGCCTTGAACAGCATAGTTTTCTAATACTGAGCTTTCCCCAATTTAAATAAAATTAAGTCACACCTTCACGTTTTATTTGTGATGTGAAGTCCATGCCCTAAATGCAGTGACTTCAAGGAGCTTCTCCTGTTGCTAAATGCATTCAGAACCACCATAATACAAATTTGCTCCCATCACCAAGCAGCAGCAGTGGTTCAGAAAACTAACAGCACTTGAAGTAAAAGTCTCTTTGAAACTGATTACTAAACAAGACACAGTAGGCTTTTTCTGTAACTCACAGTTTACTTTACCATCACATTTTAAAGCTGTAAATTTCAAGATATGCACTTATTTCCATCAACACATAATTGGATTTAGTTCTAATTAACCTATGTTTGACAAAACACTTAGCTTTAATATACAGATTTGGTCTGTTGTAGTAATGACTGAAAGTGGGCAAGAAATTAATCTTCATCTTTCAAAAATCTTATTTGAGAAAACAATATCCTTAATATTGATTTCTTTACTAGATACAGCAGATCTCAGGAATACATCAAATATATGTTATTGCCCTAATCTGTACAATGTTCAAAAAAGCAAGCTTCACTTGTAGGTTCTGTACCAAGGGTCTCCATGCAGCATGTTAATTCTAATCTTAAAAAAAAAAATACATGCTTTATACAACTTCCATTATTAAAAAGGTTCCAAACCCACAGTTCACAGCCTAAATGAATGGATTTTTTGCTACTAGTTGACAAAGAAAACAGCATTAGGAACTCTCTCTCTTTAATAGTCTCACCTTCTGAGCTGCTTTAGAGGGACTCTTGTTTTTGCTTCCTTTGGGTCTTCCTCTTGGTCTTTTAGGAGATGGTTCACCAGTTGGTTCCTAAATACAGGAAAACATGCTATTGTGGCAAGACACTACAACTAAGCCAGAAGATCTGAAGGATAAACTATAAATGAGAAGTTACTTAAAACAAATGCATTAACAATATAAATAAGTAACACAGTATTTAAAATACAACATGAAAAATTAAACAACTCGAGGTAAAGAAAAAATATATTTTGCACATTAAGAGTTTAACTTCCTTTGTAACTGCATGAAAACCTTGGAAAAGTTTGCATATTCTAGCACATAAATGATAGCAGAAAACACATTTTGAAAAGAACATGGCTATCATTTCCCTCATGTAAGAATGATTACTCACAAAATAATAGTAACACATTTAATTTAAATTGCATTTCATTACAACAAGATATAATTACTATATGCAGTTTCTAGCACAAACTTTTGAGGAAAAAAGTTAACTACTGGAAAAATGTAAAGTAAACTTAGACTGTTTTCCTTCTAAGGGCACAAACATTTGGGGAGGATTTTTTTCTGTTGTCCTGCAGTCAGCATTATATTCACACCTATTCTAAACATAATTGATTTGTATTAAAATGGAAATGTAGAAGTGTCTTCTAACAGTTCAAGTCAAAATACCTCGACTAAAGAAAATATCTGAAACAAAAACCCAACTCTAAAATGACTCAACATGAACACTTGATTATTTTAGCTATTTTCTTAACCAGCTCCTCTGCCTGACCAGTCTTTAAAAATGGGTATGAATTACTAAGAGTTCGGATTCCAAATATTTATTCAGTGAATCATAAATACTATAAAACTCTTCTAGTCTTAAATATGATACATTTCATTCAGATTACAGGATGTGGTAAAAATAATTAAATGCCGTTTGTTAACTTAAATCAGCTCAAAACCCTTCAGCTTTTTAATTCCCGGGTAGGTTAAAGGGAGGCTGGCGAAGGGACTCCCCAAGCGCTCCCGCTCTCATCGCTGCGAGCCTCGCGGGCACTGCACAGCTGGGCTCAACACGTTTCAGGAGATGCACTTTTCTTTCTCTCCCATACATTCAAACGCTGTAGGTAAAAAAAAAAAGAAAAAAAAAATGAAGCCCCAACGCAGGGCTGATGCCGGCTGCTGAGGAAGGGCGAGGGCAGCCCGGAGGGGCAAGCGGGACGGGGGCAGAGCCCGCAGCCGCCCCGGGGAAATAAGTGTCACTGAGGGCAGAGCGGGAAAAC
>NW_008620282.1:522-878 GCF_000691845.1 Merops nubicus | reverse complement strand
GCGACGCATGCGCAGAAAACGGGAACAGACACCGAAGATGGCGACCAAAACGTAGTGACGCGTAACGCCACACCCGACATGGCGGCGCATGCGCAGAAAACACAAAGACACACAATATGGCGACAGAAGCGCAATAACGCTCAGCGCCACACCCAAGATGGACACGTATGCGCAGAAACTACTACAACACACAATATGGTCACGGAAGCGCAAATACGTGCAGCGCCACATCTAAGATGGCGACGCATGCGCAGAAAGGGCGAAGAAGAATCCAATAAAGCAGCGACATGGCAATGACACGCAGCGACACACCCAAGATGGCGGACAGGGCGCATCACCGGTAAGACGCACCCAAA
>NW_008620282.1:0-488 GCF_000691845.1 Merops nubicus | reverse complement strand
GTTTATTATTTTTGCTGCTCAAAACCTGGGATTTCAGCGCGGGAGCACAGAGACGGGGGTGCGGCTGTGCAGTTCTTGCAAGTCATGATCGGAGGGGATAGATTTTTTCCAAAATTTCTGCCGGTGTTGGTGGCTCGGGTCGGCGGTGCTTCAAGGTGCCACGCACAAGATGGCGGCCCCTGCGCAGAACCGGGAAGACCCACTCAAAATGGCGACCGAAGTGCCGTGCCTTTGGTTAAAACGTGGGATTGCATTCGTGGGAGCGCAGAGACGGGGGTGCGGCCGTGCAGTTCTGGCAGGGCATGCTCGGAGGGGAGAGATTTTTTCGAAGTTTGTGATGTTATTTTTGGCTCGGGGCGGCGGTGCTTCGGGGCGCCACGCACAAGATGGCGGCCCGTGCACAGAACCTGCGGTCTCCTGTGGGCACCGGGAGCTGAGGTGAATCCTTTGCGTGTGTCTCTGTTTATCTCTGCTGCCCTGCCCAGGCC
>NW_008620281.1:0-425 GCF_000691845.1 Merops nubicus | reverse complement strand
GGTAGAATTAAAGAAAGTTAACTTTTTAATATTAAATTTAACAATAACAAATAACAGTATAATGAATAAAATGAGCAGAACAAGGCACATTCAAACCTTTCACTTAAACTCTGATTTTATAGCAGAAATATACATCCACTTTCTCATGACTGAGAACCCCAAGCCCAGTGGTATTATACAGGAAACTGCTTCACAGCCAGGTTATCCATCCCCATTAATCCTGCCACCAGAAGGAATGTGTGGGTTTGCTTCTTAAGAAGCAGGTCTCCTCTCAAATGCCTTTTTCCAATGGTATCCACCCCCTGTCTGCTAGATGAGTATTACTATAGTGCAAAATCAAATGCACAGAGGTTACTGCGTGTCACAGCCAAGACTGTCCAACTGAAACTGGACTTGTGGATGATTAAGTTAATGGCCAGTTGAAC
>NW_008620280.1:534-751 GCF_000691845.1 Merops nubicus | reverse complement strand
TGGGGGCCATGGATGGCTGGGTGCCATGGATGGATGGATGGGTGCCATGGATGGGTGGGTGCCACTGATGGGTGGGTGCCACGGATGGGTGGGTGCTGTGGATGGATGGATGGATGCCATGAATGGAAGGGTGGGTGCCATGGGTGGATAGATGCATGCCATGGCTGGATGAGTGGGTACCACAGATGGGTACCATGGATGGGGGGGAGGGGGGCCG
>NW_008620280.1:0-346 GCF_000691845.1 Merops nubicus | reverse complement strand
CCACCATCGTGGTTGGACAGACCAGGGGCAAGGACCAGCTGCTGGCCCTGGCACCAGGCAGCCTGAGCAGGATCCAACCAGCAATCCTTCCACACAAGAACCTTGGCTGGGGCTCCTGCTTCCCTTCTCTGGAGGGTTCCCCAAGCCCAGGCAAGGGCTGCTGGAAGGTCCAAACCCACCCTGGCCCAATTTTTTGAGGTATTTCTTGGGCTGATCCCCATTTCCTCATCATTTCTTTGGGTTTTGCAAGCACTGCACACGTCCGAGCTGCTTGTTTAGGAAAGAAACCACCACAAATTCCTTCCTGAGGCTGCTGACTCCAGAGGAACCCCCCCAGAACTGAGAG
>NW_008620279.1:34900-38041 GCF_000691845.1 Merops nubicus | reverse complement strand
GGCAGCCCCGCCGCCCACGATCCGTGCCAGCCGGGCGCCCCCTCCCCAGCCCGGCACCAGACCCATGTGCTTATGCACAAATCGAATTTCGCTCCCGGGCGTCATCAACCTGCCAATGAAGAACAGACACACAGAGGTCAAGCCACGCACCCGCTTCTGTTTTCAGCTCACCCACGCTCCATTTCCTATTTTCTCCTCCCCTCTGTTTCCAAAGGCTGATACAACCTGAACCATGCTGATAACAGCCAAGAGATGGAGTATCTTAATTTTTATATCACCCGGTGCCTTAGCTGCAGCTCTGGGCTCTGCTCAGAATGAGATATGTAACCTGCCACAAGGAAAGATGCTCAGTGGCCACAACAGTGCCTGTAGTCAGTTTAAAAAGTGTTTGAAAATGGAATTGCAGATGGGGGGCACACTGCGCTTACAGGGCCTTCCTAATTCACACCTAAAAGAGCGTTTCGGGTAAAACCCAAGCAAACTAATGCATGAAACATATTTCTCAAGAGGATGGACTGCGGTCTTAGAACTGATCTGCACTGAGGAGGTTCTGTCAGCACGCCGGTGCTTGATTATAGCACAATTAGGGTTTTTCTTGTTCCATACTTTAGAGGGTTCAGGTAAGTTCGATTTCTAACTGCTCACTACAGCAAGGGATGTCAGGGTGGATGGTCGACTTACAGATCACAACATATGACAGATTTGCTTTCCATTTATGCTTATGGTGTGTAACAGAATTGCTCTCCTCCAGAAGGTAGTCTCATTCCTCTTTTCAAAGATTTCACATCTTTGCTTCTTTTTCTACAGTCTGTCACCTCCCTTATTTAAGAACTCACCCTAAGGCTGATTAAGCTCTCTCCCTGGAGGAGCTCTGCTGCAGCAGATTGGACTGTCTCCACACAGTGTTCACACTGACACACATTAGGTTAGTGGAAAACCCCTCTAGATATAGAAACATATAGAAAATATGTACAGAAACAGACCAGCACTTGCTCTTTCTTAAGATGATGTTCTTCAGTGTGGTTGCTTGTTGCTGCTTATAAGACAAGGGATGTACATTACATTCATGAAGTAGATTAACTTCTACTTCAAGCACTAATTGGCTTTCTGAAGACAAATCCTGTAACACTGAGATCTACACACAAATCTGTTTCCTAACAATGGAGTTTTCCACAAAGAAAATACCAAGATGAACAGCTTTAAAAGGGGAAAGTAAAGGAAAACATTTAAAAATGCAACTAATTCTAGAAACTCAGCTCCCAAATCTGCTTCGTTACTGTTAATTTTCAGTTTGCTTGGTTGCCTTTTTCCTTCCCAGAGCACCACCAGCATTCATACCATACTATAAAGCACCAGGGCTGAAAAGCTTATGCTTTAGCCCAGACCCAACACAAAGCACAAAGGCAACAGCTGACATGCCAGATTGCATGAAAGCCTTTTGTAGAGACAGTGGAGGAAGGTTGTGTGACAAAAGGAAGAGAGCACAGTATTGCAGGGGAGGGAAGGCTTTTAGCTAACATTAACAAGTGCTTCCCACTCCCAGCAAATCCCAGGGAGCTCAGGTCTCTCTTCTCCAAAAGGAACACTCCACAAGTACTTCAAAACTCCTTTAGTGGCTCAACTTTTCAATCTGCTGACACACAGTGTCCCTCTTGGAAAGCATTAATGAAAACATTAATAAGAGTTTAATTCTAGCTGCACTGAGCAATGTGAAACATTAAAAATGAAGCAGTCATATGCAGCCAGGCATCTGACACTAGACAGTCCTGTGGGCAGTCTCATAAGACAGGTACTGCTCAGTGGTCAGTAAGACAATATTTCTTTTGTTGAATCTGAGACTGTCTCAGGCTCCTGGGTTCAGGCTTTAAGGACAGGCATTTCAGTGAACATCCCAAGGGCAGTGTATGGACTCATCTGGGAAACTGGGTCAATGCACTCTGAAGTGCGCATGGGAAGTCAAATTTTACATTAGAATCACAGATGATCCATCAGCACCAACAAGAAAAAAGTTGAAAACATTTAGTACATGGGAAAGGCTCTGTTACCTTGCATATTCTTCACCTCCCCCTGAGAAAATGGAACCAAACATGATGAAATGAAAATAAATGACTGACAGCTAAATCCATAGAGAGACTCTGAGGCTGCAACTTCCAGGATCTCATTGGGACTTACCTCTCCCTGCAATGCTCCTTTTAACAAGCTCTGCCGAAAATACCGAGGTAAGTGGTGGTCTACAGAAGGTGTAAAGGTAGCCTTAGACCTCCTTCACACTTAAGAAAGGTATCTATGGTTTTTCAGACTTTTCAACTATGAATACTGTCCTGAAGCCACACCATTTCTTACAGAAACCACTCATCACACTCTCTGTTAGGTACACCATGCACTTCCAGTCCCCAAGCCCAAGGAAGCAATGAAGACCTGAAGAGGGACATGCTGCTGCCAAGCTAGCCTGGGATCAGCCTCTGAACATCACCAGCTGCAGCCACACATAAATATTTCTCTTTTTATTTTATGAAAGGAATTGAGTCTGCCTTCTGAGACATGACAGCTCTGACCTCCTATTAGATTAATTTATGTAAGAAAAGTACATCAAGCATTACTAAAGATAAAGATGCAGACATCAAAAAGATGAAACAACTGTATTATTCTATTCTTGAGCTGCTTGTACCTTATTCACCCAGTACTAGCCCTGCTTGGGACACAATAGTAGAGGAATACAAACTGAACCTTGATTTGACTCTGTATGCCTGTTCTTGTCTTCCAGGTCAAGGGAATCAAAATCTGTGTCTCCTGTATCCCAGGGGAAGGTAATACTGCTAGGCTTCTAGACATGTGCCTTCCCTGCCCTAAAAAAAGAAGAAAATCTGTTGCATGGCAATACTAAAGAGACATTTATTAAATGTAATTAATGTACAAACTACAGAGCTTACCAGCAGAGAGATATCCTTCAGAAACCTGAAGAGCAGCATAAGCCTTCACAACTTAAATTATTGGAAATATGAGGTTATGGTAATATAAGCACCAAAGTGAAGATGAAACCTTAAGAACATTGGATTTCCATGTTACAAGGCCTACAGCAGTTCTAGGTGGAAAGCACAGCCACCATGACCCACATCCAGTTTCAAGTTAGTCATCTAAATC
>NW_008620279.1:0-34869 GCF_000691845.1 Merops nubicus | reverse complement strand
AACGTTCCTGCTGTACCTTTTAAAAATGTTCTCAGATGGACTACATGTTACAAACCCTGCATCTCTGATTGGAGGATTCCTTCTCTCCGTGAGATCTCATTGTGCCCACAAACTACCGTCAGGTAGTCACATCACCGGCAACGCACGCAGAAGAAAACCTTGTTTGCCAATAAAAAAATCTCATCCTTAAACAGGTCCACTTGGTTCCTCAAAGGTGGCACTTGTTGTGAGCTAACAGCTGTGCATTCCTCTGCTAAAGCATTTCCTAGCTTCTTGAAGCTCAAACATATACAGTAAAAGCTGAAAATGCAAACAAAAATGTATTTTCTCGGGTTTTCATACCTGATTTTTAAAGTACTCATGTTACTGAACTGTTCCAACAGGTACAATCAGTTTCTTGGGCAAAATTAAGACTATATTAAGGTTTGTGCTGGCCCTTACTTACCTCATCATTTTCTGAACATCAGGGTTTGAATTCTCAGCGTTCACAAGGCAAAGGCACCAAGAAAATTTACTAGGGAGGGACAAACACCATCCTCTATTTTATAGGTTTTAAAAGCTCCTATCACTATGCTTCTGAAACACACAATGGAAAAAAAAAGGATGCCTGAAACATTAAACATGTTGTCAGCGACCTAGATTTTCTTCCCATCCCTGCCTGACCCCCAATGTCATGTAAGGACACAGCTCCTGACTTGCAGTCTTCTCCCTGTAGCTGGCACAAGACTGGCACACCATGGAGGGAAGCTGCCAGCATCACTCAGGGCTGGCAGCACCTGGTTCTCACCTATGGTCGTACTGAAAGAGAGCAGCCAGAACTGCAGGAGATTATTTTTATCTCTCCCACAAATACTTTGGCCTCCTACTCTCAAATGATAAATCAACATAAATAAGCAAAGCTTATGCCTTGGGTCATAGGACATTCTCTTACCACATCCACTAACTTCTATAAATTTTGCTAATACTATCTACAAGGTGACTGAACCAACATGAGGTGGAGAACCCTTCAAAAGACAGAGTCAAAGGCCCTGGAATACAATTAAAACACACCCACAGTTTTAAGACGCTGTAGAGCAAGAGCTATAGAAATGGAAGTAATAAGTTTTCAAATGCAGATAGATATTTTCACAAAACACAGATGCAAGACATCCAGATACATGAAAAGCAATGGTCATGGTCGGCCACACATGCATTTTGGGCCAACTGCCGTTGCTTAGTGAAGACAGCAAAAATACAGTATTGATATCAAAGGCTTTCAACCAACTGTCCAAACCACACATGCAACTATTTTAAACAGAGGAAAGAGAGACATTAAAGAAAGTAAAAAATTACCAGGAAAATGATAACAGACAGAAGGCTATCAAGGGCCAAAAATTTGTTTTAACCAGCAAACAAAAGAACAAAGTTAATGTACAATCCAATCACACACTTTCCAACCAAATGTGTATGTTTGTTTCCTCTACATTCATCAATATAAAGTGAGCTGAACTAAGTTTTATTAAATCAAGTAACAGCCATGCTACGCAGACACATGGCCAAAACAGCTTTTTAAAATGCACACTGCTGGGGAGGGCAAGTTCAAGAATTTCTTAGGGGTCAGGTATGACATTATCTGTGGATGGTGTTTATCATGCAAATAGAACTTGTTTTGCCAGGTGGGCATGAAAATTTGATGACCTTGCATTCAAGTGATAAAAGCTCAGTTGGGACTAGTGTTGCATTTTGTAACTGCTTGGCAAGTGCTGCCAAAATAAAAGCTTCAAGGCGGATGGCTGAAACACAGTAACTGTTCATAGGAGGTAGAAGTGAGCAGTTAGATGTGAAAGCGTTTCCATAAAAGAGAGAAGTTAACCTGAGTCCTTCACTGGAAGAGAGCACTGCCATAGGCATCTAGAGTTCAGTACAGCTATAGGATCTGAATCGCTGGGATCTCTTGTACTGTCCATCATGGCACATCAAAATCAAGGCCCAACTGTGCCTGAGGACAGCAGGATAAAGCTCTTCCTACAGTCACAAAAGGGCTGAGCAAACCTATCATCAGTGGCTGCAGCACATGCTGGGAGCACCTGCCCTGCCCAAAACCCCCAAGTCTTTTTGGTCTCCTCTGATGCTTCCAGCCCCTTTGCTGCAAATGCTGCCAGACAGTTCTGGAGCTTCAGTTCCTTAGCTCAGGTGGGGTGCTGAGAGATCTTGCCCCAAGCAAGTGGCAGCTCTGCAAGCTGGACTGTAGTGAGCAATTCACTGGGGCTCCAGGTGCTGAAGCTTCAGCAAGGACCATCGCACATACTGTGGTCTGAAAACCTCCAGGCTTGTTGCCTTCTCCACACTTAATTTAGCACAGCAGGTGGTCTGGCAAGTTTTAACAGGTACGTAGTGCTTAACACACCTCCAGGATCTGCATTCCAAATCTTAGAGTCAGAAAGATACACCAGATATATTAAATGGGAAGGTACATGATATCTAAAACCTATCCTCCCCACCACGCACAGACAGATGCTAACACACATGTAAGAAAATACAGAACTTGCTTAGCATTGAGGTGCAAATCCTTGAGGCCTTGTATATGAATGTGCTTGACAACTTGCTGCAAAACTCATCCCTACCTTCTCCAGAATCTGTTAACAACAGAAGTAATTCCTGAGTATAGGCTCGAAAGCAAGACCCGAATATGAACCGCCGACGTGACATCTTCACAAAGCCACAGAAAGCCTCAAATCCAGAACACTGACTAAAGTTGAGGCTGCAGTTCATGCCTGTGGAGACCTAACCTGGAAACCTAAATACTGATAGTTAATTATATAACACCATTCTGTTCTAATAGTGACAACCTGTTTCCTGTAAGTATTCAGTCACTGAAAATATTCTTAGGACCAGCTAGCTTCCTTGAAAGGCTAGGAATACTTTAATCGGTATTTAAATGCGGAGTGTACAAGTTTTTATTTTTAATTTTAAACCCCCTTAGTTCTAGCCTTGTTCAACATTCCAATACACACACACCTTCCATGGTTATTACAGAAACTCACTTTAAAACAACAAATGCATTAACCAGTCATTTTTGCAATAAAAATGAATTTTGAAGCAGCAAGGTCCTATGGGAAGAATATCCTGCAGAAGGAATATGCAGTACGACACTAAAATGATTTAGCTAGTCAGGAGAGCTGATGATGAGCAGTTTCCAGTCCTTCCTTCAATTTTTGTGACAGATGCTGTTAGAATTAGACCCTCAAGAAGAAGACAGTCTCCTCCAAAAAGCAAGTTGGGACTAATTAATTGGTCTCTGCCTATCCAGTGCAGTGTCATTCTCTTTATCACTATGCCATCAAATAATTACCTAGATACTCTGTAAAGGGATTATCCAAACAAAAGAGATAAAGATTTTTCTGAAATTCAGCTCTCATACTACACTATCACCCAAACCCCCACCTACTTCTCTGAAAATATTAACAAGTGGATTCATCCTGAGAACAGTTAGTCGCCATTTCACTTCCCTTTCAATCTCACTTGATTAACTGCATAGGTTTTAAAGGATCAAAAAGCCCAAATTAAACATTTAATCAATAACTCCTTGCTAATTATATTTAGCAGATTTTTGAATTGTAGCAATGCAGTGAATAGCAGCCAGCTGTGGCTGTTCTGTGCTTTCCCAGTACAGCTTGGTAGTATTAATTCTCCCTGCCCCATTCCTGAATCTTTTCTTGCATGGAGAGCTTCTCATGTTTCTGCCCTATGCAGAGAAAGAGCAAGACCATTAAACATTACAGCAACTGCTGCTTCACAGCTGTGGCAACATGAAGTGAGACTTCAAAAGTGAAAATACTGTAAAACCGATAAAACTAAGGATTTGTGTTACGTGCTTTTGGTGATAATCTCTGCAGACTGGCATCATAAAAACAAGCCCCCAAATCTTTGCTCTTTCTGAAAATCCTTTAGACACAGATACTCACTTGACAGATGCCTGAAAAGTAACCATTAAAGAATATACAAGCAAAATCATAGAATGGGCTGGGTTGGAAGTGACCTGAAAAATCATCTAGTACCAACCCCCTGCCATGAGCAGGGACACCTCCCACTAGACTAGGTTGGTCAAAGCCCCATCCAACATCACCTTGAATGCTTCCATGGAGGGGACATCCACAGCTTCTATGGGCAACCTGTTCCAGTGTCCCACCACCCTAACAGTAAAGAATGTCCTCTGTTTATCTAATCTAACCCACCCTCTTTCAGGGCAAGTTAAAAATATCCACTTTCAGTTCTGTTAAAATGGTTTGAGAGCATTTAGGGAAATTATGTCCTTTATGAAATTGAACAAAGCCACTCTGCAATCCTAAATTTCCATAGGATAAGAGAAGACTGTGCACATTAATGATCCTTCCTGTTTATGAGCTTTCATTTGTAGCCTTCACTCCAGAAAACCAATGGAAAGAACTAGGTCCAGCTACTATTTTAATAAGCCCATCAGAAAGCCACTCCTCTCAAATCCTCTCAGTGATTTAAAAACAAAGAACCCCACAAAACAATATACCTTCTTTACTTGAGGTTGAAATAAATTAAAAATTATACCAAAGAACCAAAATTTTAAAAAATCCTACTGAGCTTCCCAAATAGTGTTTTAAGCACACTTTAAAACTCAGTGTCAAAGCAGTAGGCTTAATGCCAGCCTAAGAAATCTCACCAACACGAGAGCTCACTTTTCTCACAGCTCTTTTCAAATTGCCTTGCAGATTGCATAGAATTTTATTTATAGCTACTGAATTATTTTGTAACACTCTTACATCCATTCTCCCCCCACGTGCAACAAAAGCTAAGAATCAAGTTTTACATAATGTAGCCTAGAAAAACATCTCAAGTCTCCCTAGCACACGTTGCCTTCACCATCTACCTTCGCTTCCCTCCAGTCAGATTTTCCAATGCGTTTTATGGAACCAAAAGGATCAGGGTCAAGATCAGAGCCAAAAAATAGACTCCTAATTACAGATGTACTTCCTTGAGCAAGAGTTAATGGTCTTCTTGCCTGGCTGGGAAATCCCAGGGCACTTCCCAGAGGGGAGCAGATGGACCCAAACAATGAGAGATGCACTCTTCAAAGGAAACCTTAAAATAACTATTTATAACATGACTCTATCATGCTTTCTCAAATCACTCAGAGTCAAGTGAAATGGCAAGAAAGAATGGCAAAGTCCCATTTTCATCTAAAGACACAAAACATCTGGTTGACGCTAAAATCTTGAAGAGTGGAGTCCTGGATCAAAAAAAGGGAAGATACAGTAACAAGAGAAGAGTTGGAGACAGAAGGGTAACACAGGGACATCAGAGCAGAAACTGCCAAACAGACATGAGCCATTTTAGGAATGTCTCTTATTATGGTCTCCAAGCATAAACATGAGCTAAGGTGTGGATAACTCCAGCACCTATTGCCCAAATACTGGGACGTTCAATGGAAGGTAAGTCTCCAAAACCAACAGAGTCAATTCAAAGAGGCTGTAAGATTACCAAACTAAGCCACTCCAGGGAAGAAACATAAAAATAATAGTTAATAGCAACTGATCTTTTAAATCACAGGAGTTAAATTATAATAGGCAGATGTAGAAATCTGCATGCCCCCAAAAAACAGCACTTCATCAGTAGCAAAGTATGCACTGAGAAAAATTAAGAAAAGGCCTATCAGCAGCAAAAAGGAGCATGGCAAAGCAGCTGAGGACACGCTGTGATCTGGTAAGACCCAGAACAAAACTGGTCCAGACATGACTGCATAAGTCCAGAGAAGTGCGTAAGAAAGACCAGAGATAAACCAGAAGGTTTATCACTTAAGCACTTCCCTAGTCAAAAGAGAGCCCAAAAGACTGTTAATTTGAGCGAGAGATTATGGAAGGAAAGAAACAAAGGGAAAGAAGCTGTTGCTAATACCCTGCAATGGGAGGAGGGCAGCCTCAAACAGGACAAGGAAGGTAGGGTGTTCTAAAAGTGTCCTGCAGGTGATGCTCACTATCACACTGCCTGCCATCCACACAGATGGCTCTTCCAATCTCATTCTGGGCCAGAATGTTCCAGAAGTCAGCTACAGATGAAGCCTCACCCAGCAGACCTGAATTAGGGGGTTCAATTTTTTTTTACTTCAGGCTTGACACTTTTTCACTTGTGAAAACTTGCAATAAACTGACAGGGAAGAAATTATTTGGCCAAACTGCAAAGCGAATGTGTCCCATTTCCCAGGCTGATACTTGAGGTCAACATGCGATGCTCACAAGGGGATCCCACAGCCCAGGGTACTATTCCCCCACCTCGGGCAGGTGGTGGGTGTGGAGCTGGGGAGAGGGCTGGCCAGGTGGCTCCTGTAGCTACCCCCACTGCCTCCACACACCATTCCCTTATCCCCACCATCATGTCTGAGCACTGAAGTGAGCTGAGGAGACCCAGAAAACAGCAGAAAAAGTAAATGGAAAGGCCTTTCCCAAGTGAGGAAAACAGATTTTTTTATAATTATGCATTTAGCAATGACAACCTAATGACAACCTTTTCTCACTTATGCCCTGTGATAAGACAAGGGGCAATGGACACAAACTAGAGCACAGGAAGTTCCTCAACATGAGGAAGAACTTTCCTGTAGGGGTTGCAGAGCACTGGAACAGGCTCCCCAGGGAGGCTATGGAGTCTCCTACCTTGGAGACTTCTATGACTCATCTGGATGTGTTCCTTTGTGACCCACACTAGATTAGCTGGTCCTGCTCTGGCAGGGCGGTTGGACTCAGTGATCTTTGGAGGTCCCTTCCAACCCCTAACATTCTGTGATTCTGTGACAACTTCCCTGTCCATAGCTGCTGCCTTGGATCTCCAGGTGCACATGTAGGGAAGGAGCAGTGTGGCTTTACAAAAGCTTATGAAAGTACACAAGGTTTATACCACAATTTAAGAGCACACAGAACAGAGAGAATAAAAGGTAATTACACCTGGGGGCCTATAAGTCCCCCAAAGTGTACAGTATGAACACTGACACGGCACAAATCACCCAAGCTATGAAGTGGGACTGAAACCCTGTTGTTCCAAAATGTAGTGCCTGGATCCTCCTTTCTCCCTGCAGTTGCACAGCAGAAATCCATGGGGTACCAGTGCATTTCTCCTCCCCTAGTAGCCACCAGTCTCACTAACACTCACCTCCTCTTCTAGTTCCCAGCAGTGACTTTATTTCTCTTACCCTGGTGTCAGTGGGTCCCAGGCACAGGCACTCTGCAACCTCCATTACAGTACAATTATTTTCAGAGTAATTTTCATCTTGACACAGGACCCCAGTCTTACTCATGACGCAGGTTTTAGCTCTTCTTTACAGGCTGCCAAAGTCTCAATATACAAGTGAGTGAACGCCAAAATAATGTTCACATAAAAATTACTCATGCTGGAAATCTAAAATGTTACATGAGTCTTTCCTTCCATAAAAGGAACTACAGCTATTTGGATTTCATTCAAACATTTTCAACAACAGATACGCCTTTCAGACTAAAGCAAAATTTTCCATTAGAAAAGATCCAGCAACATTTTACCAGATTCTCTGGTGAAAAAAGACCACTTGGAGATAAAGATGTTTGATAACTGAAACTTTCAGTCAAACCTGAATGCCAGTATTCACCTAGAAATCAAAAAGGTACACTGAAGCTTGTTTTCAAATTAAAAACATTGTATTTTTTAATTATGTCCACACTTTTGTAGCACATACCCCTGTGTTTATAACTTCAGTTTCCCAAATCTTTATTTCCAATCACATATGTTTATCAAGACAAAAAAAAAACAAACCAAAAACAAGACAAAAAAAAAACAAAAACAAGACCAAAAAAACCCCTCAACCAAACAGCCAGCCAAAGAAAAACCCAAAAGCCTCCTGGACCAAATTCAAGAGTCTCTTAAAGCAGGAACAGCATATTCTTTGCCCACCTCTGTTGCTGATACAGAGAGGGGAGGGGGAGCTTCCTAATGCTCTGGCTCAGAGCTTGGCATGTAAAATGTCAAAAAGGCAAAGATCACCTCACTTGCCTGAGCTCAGCCGACCAGAAAGGAACATCACTTCTTGACATCACCCCTAAGAGATGCAAGGTTCGAGTTGCTCTAGTCCTTTATGATGGATTTGATGTATCATATTTCTGCAACCCACAGCATTAAAGGATTTAAAATACACTGTAACATCACATTTAACAACCCTGTGCATGACTTGGGGTAACAAGACACTTTGAAATTCATCTCTCTCTGTGCACAGTGCTACTGACACTGCGTGTGCACATCCCACACAACTTCTGACTAAACCAAAGAGAGATCATACATTTACTTGAGGTCACTGGTGATTAACTTACAATGAAATGCTGCCATTTTGTCAGGATATAATCTCAAATAAAAAAGGTGAGGGTTATGGGTTTTTTTTAATTATCACAGTGCTTATGATCCACGTTTTAAGTTTTCCAGATATATGATTTCAGCTATTTTTTATTTTTTTTTCCTGGGAGAACACAATGACACCTCTTAGAAAAGACACAGATGGGATGAAGAATTTGACATTAAAATTCTACATTAAAATAGTAACTTAGCTTCTTCACCTCTTTACTTTTTAATATAGCACATTAGTTACACTGACGGGGAACTAAAGCCAGCTTCAGATCACTAACCGATGGTGCGTTCAGGCTGGGCAAGAAACAGGCACATTTTCAGAAACCATAGCAGATCCTCCACAAATACGCCTAAGAGTGTGACCAATTTTATCACCAAAACTGTAATTTCCCTTGGTAGCTTTTTATTTACAATCTTTCTCTCTTTCACACATGCACAAATCCACACTAATTGGAACTGTTTTTTCCTCAGTCTATATATTTGCTTTTTGTTTATAAATATGAACACATTGGCATGCAAAACAGGAGGATAATACCTAGTAACAGACCATGGATCCAGTACAAGTTCTTACACTCACAACAGTTTAACCATAATAGGAATTTATTTAACATAAGAATTTATAATTTGATTTATTCTTACTGTGACTGCAGATTTTAATAACCTGCAGTCCTGTTTCACACAATTTTGGGTAAGTCTGGAAGGAAAAGGAACACAGAGGTCCAGCCAGCAAGGCACCAAATCTTCACTAAGATATTGAGTTGCTTTGGGTTAGAGGGGAAAAAGAGGGAGTGAAGGGGAAGAGTGGAAGCTGCAGTTGTGAAGGTAATGTCTACAAAGAAAGCAGGCTGAGACCTACACAGCAACACCAGCTTACACCTGGAAACACTCAGTGAAACTGAATCTTTTGGGGCATTTGGTCATTTCAATGAACAGTCACACTGATGTGATTACCTTCAGATATCTACAATGGTAACTGTATTGCTTCCTGGAGTGATAAAGAGAGGAAAGAGATCTTCTTTTCATAGCACTTCAATAGCATATGACAGGAGTGAAAAATGAGATGGACGGCAGGTACTCTGGAAAGCAGTCTCTGGAAGGTGAACTGATCCAGAATAAGGCATTTGAAAGTTGTGTTTTCAGGGGAAACTGAAGCTATCCAAGAGCTCCCTCGAGCCTACAGATTGTGTTCCCATCCCTTCCCCTGTTTTTTCTCATCTTCTCCTAGAGGCCGAGTTTCTCCTTTACATTGTCTCTAGCCAGTACTGTATCTCTTCACAAATCACTCCTACTCCCTGTAAGAGCAGGAAGTATCTAGGCTTTCTGTTGCTTTTTAGTGAGATAACTGACTCATACAGACATCTTCAGTGGTGCTTGGCATACCAGAGGTAAGCAGTGAGCTGGGAACAGGCAGCAGGGATACCCTCCTCCCACATCAAGACAAGCTGTTCAGGCAGTCTGTCCACCTCATGAAGGACAGCTCAACATAAACCCACCTCACAATCAGCAGCCTGGAATATGTAAGTCCTTCTCAGATTTCATATTAGCCAACTTACGGAGCTACCTGATTCTATATGTATTTTTGAAAGCTTATTTTGGTAGCGAATAGCAGCAACAGAGCATCAAACTCAAATACCTGCAGGCAGTTTGTCTAAACCGGGGATAAGTCGCTTCACAGATGCAAATATTATGGACAATTTCAGGGCATTTGTACTAGTCCTAAAGTA
Organism: Merops nubicus; assembly: GCF_000691845.1. Taxonomy (NCBI): domain Eukaryota; kingdom Metazoa; phylum Chordata; class Aves; order Coraciiformes; family Meropidae; genus Merops; species Merops nubicus. Next base: position 24,781 of record NW_008620279.1, on the reverse strand, counting down.
AATCTCCTTGAAGCTTCAGTGCTTCACTGCAGTGTACCAACAACCCAGTGTTACAGCAAGAATCGCCATTCCCTAAAACTCTGTCTTACCTAAGCTTTCCATTATCTGGGCTATCTCTGTTTATTATTGCTGTGCAGCACAGAATCAGCCATAGCCAGGACTGTCCAACAGAAAGTACGTTAGACTGCATGATGCAGACACATGCTGATATCAGAAATCTCATTCACCCAGTATAAGATGGTTTGGCCCACAAAGGAAAAAAAACCTAAAACTTGAATGAAGTAAATCTCTACAAAAAGACAATCTCAGAAGGAAAACATCAAATCAAATTCATGCTTTGCTGTTATTTAAATTTCCAGTAAAATCAAACTAATTAAAATGTAGACTATGTAAAAAATCCTCTGTTTGGAAGACTGTAAACACATGAAATTCAAACCCAAATGAAAACTGGTAATAAAGAAAAACCAATACCAGTCCATAAACACAAGCCCAAAAATACAAGCTCGCAAGTCCATTTCTAGTAGTGCTGCGATTACTTAACCAGATGTCAAGTGCTGTTCTGCCAATGACCAGGCCCAACAAAAATGATACCACCAGCAGGAAGATGAACCAATACACAGGCTGTATTGTAGACAAGAAGGACATTCCATGAATGACCACTGGGGATACCAACAGATCAATCAGCTGGTACATAATTGACGCCACCCTCAACGATCTCACAAAGGATGTAACTCGGCCCACAACAGGTGATACAAACAGAGACCTGAGGTTGCCCACAGCTGGCATGGGAAACAGCCAGACCAGCAAGCTGAACACATAAGAGAAAGGTGACCACATAGTGACTCTCACCTGATCGACCCGTGTTCACAAAGGTCTTGAGCAGACTGGGGCCCAGCTCCAGGGAGAGTCAGGAGGTCTGCCCTGAACCAGGAAGCTCTGGGGAGTGCACTCCACAGACAGACACTCCTGACTCCCTGCAAGTGGTCCCAGCTTTTATCCCCAAGCAGACACCTGACCTTTGTCAACTCAGTGCGGGACCCCTGGGGCTCATTTCCCTTATGGCTCTCCCTGCAGGGCCGGCCGCACCCTGGGGGGAAGCTATAAGGCAAACTCGCCTCCTCTGTATGAAGGGCTGTGGGAATCACCCATATGTCAACCTTAATTCAGGGCTTGGGGTTCAGACCCCAGCATTTCAAGTGTGCCAGCTAAAAAATAACAGCAGCCTTTTCAAAGGCAGGCAACACAAAACTTAAAACAATAATCCATCTCTCTGAAAATTAGTCAGAAAATTGTACTAACAGACCTCCCAGGTCTCTAACGGTGTGAACGGATGCATGACTGCAACAGAATTGTAAAACTGCCAACTGATTTGATGGATGTTTTAATATATATGTATACAGCACATATACATATATTAGAGAGGAAAATGTTCTACAGTTTTAAGAAAGAGTGACACAGTAAGCACCTGAAGCTGTGAGAACCCACTCTTGGATTTGGCTACCGATTCTTCCGAAGATGATGTGCAGCAAGGTTAGAGAGCCACATCTAATGAAAAGTGCTCTGTCAGCCTGGATTTCACAAGAACTCATGCATACGTGAGCCCCATCCTGTTACATTCACATCACGCTCAGCCCAGTGAAAAGATCTACTATGTACTGAGGCACCCCTATTTCAAACAGCAGCGTCTTGGGTACCTAAAAGCTCCTCCTGATAAAACTGAAAGCCAAAATCCTTGCATAATATTTCCAAAGAAGCCAGCGCGTTGTGCTCTGACTTTCTTAAACCTAATCTTGGAAAAGCTTACTGCAGAATACTAATGTCTTTACAGCTTTATTTTTGCTGCGGTCTCCTTTAAAGGAGCAACAACTGCAAAGTCAGTCATGGTAGGCCTACACCTATGCAGCAGTTATATTACCTTCTGCTCCTTTGGTTTCATATGAATTGCACTTGATGCACTAAATACATGCTTGTAGAAGTAAAACATAAGTAATCACAAGAACACGCACAACAAAAGCTCTTCAGTAACAGTGCATTTCACTGCATCTCTTATTAGGCATCTTATGGAACACATCTAACACCTTAAAATGTAATACTAAGCATGCCTATATATTTCACAAAAATATAAAAAACATCCAATTAAAATGCAACAAGGCCAATTTGATAAATGCAGTGTTATTAGCACAAGCATCTTCCCTTCTTAAAAGCTAGATTCTGCCATTCCTGAAGACATAGGGCAGAAGTCTGGTCAGAAAGCAAATGCCTCTTTAAATCAATGGTGCTTTTATGAACTAGGACACTGCTCAGCACTAACAAGAGTAATGAAACTGGCTCTTTGTGATTTAACTGTACAGTATCAACTACTGATGAAGAAATTATAGCTGATTCATTTATTTTTCTAAAAAAGAAAAGGAGAATACTGCTGTCTCTAACTATGAGCACATTTTGAGGTCAATGGTAACAAAAATGAGTGGCTTTCTATTCTTGTGCACTCATCTTCAGCGTGGAGACAACACCCTTGAAATTGGATTCACATGGCAGGGACACATCTCTACTTTGACCGCAGCAGCATTAGAGAGGAAAAAGGAGGTAAGAGTGAAGAGACTTTTTTTCAGAAGCACTCAGGTACAGTGGAAGTCCAATCACCAAGTTATGTAGGACCAAATTTTTCAAAGCTGTAGATGTGTCTAAAAGACCTACACAGACATTGCCCCAGTGAGATTTCTCCAAGGCACCAACATGAAGTAGAAGACAAGACAGCTCAGAAATCAGAGTTGGGTTTTCTGGCTATTGGCTGGTAGCACAATGCAGCCATGCATTTAGAGAGTGCTGTGATCTACTAATTGCACAAGTATATTAATTACTAAATGGTCTCTGCCTCATATCTAACTGTTAGCTTATTGCCCAACAACCCACCACAATTCTTGTCCAAATGCCTTTAACCAACCCTGTATTGTGTAAGTACAAGACATGCTCAAGTGTCTGCATCCAGGGAACTCAGAACAGGTACTTCATTTAAATTATTTGTAAAACTGTGTCACTGCATCCAACATCACAGCCACTGGTACACCCCACTGAAATGGCTGCAGTGTCACACAGGACCACAACATGCAAGTGTCTGGCAGCAGAATCCATGAGCCATCTTCACAGGCTCAGAGAGAATATTCAGCTGTGATGCACTGAAAAAAAAAAGGTTTAGGTTTCTTGAAACTACTAAAAAGCTCAGCTGTTGAAATACGTTTCATAGCTGCATGGTTTTACACTACTCAGTTTTACGGAAATAATTGAGTTAAATACAGTGTCAGAATCCTTACCTCCCCAATTTTCATATCAGAAGTCTGAAAAGATTTTAATTGCCTTGCACTTGTCAGGACAACTAATTTTTTTTTTCCCAATCATATTTTATGATCTTTCTAAGGATGTTGCTCTTATGGAGTTATACAGCAACAATCCATAAAGCAGCTAAGATAGAAAAACATGTTTTGAGAAGACCTCCTTCTCCAGATCAGGGGTGGAGTTATCTAAGATGCTTTGACTTTTCATCACTGCCCTTATGTCAGCAATAAATGTGACAGAGTTCATGCAAGCCTTCCATAATCCAATTTTAAATGAGCTGGCTTAAAACAGAGTAAGAGACAAATTAGCCACAAGAACTGCCACTGCAAAAATACATCAGTAGTGTCTTAAACCACCTCAGCTATTTTAAAATTGGATATGTCCACACCTCTACTTTAATAGAGAAATGAATCATGATGCTAGAGCACATTTCAGAGAAGGTACATATGCCATGTGAGTCAAGTGAATCACTTCAACACTATCAGTACAGTAGTACAAGCTGGCAGACATAAAAATAAGAAAATATATCAGGCCAGCACCAAGCAGTCTGGTGGTCTACACAATAACTGTGCAAGATAGAAGTGGATGTGAAAACTTAGAATTAAAAGCAGCCAAACTCACTCATTCTGTTCTTAAAAAATAAAATAATAAAGTAAAATAAAATATTAAAATAGTTTATTCAAAGAAGAAGACAAATCTCTCAATTTCTATTCTCAGGTTCCTCTTTTGGCATCTAGTGACTCCGGACCAAATACTTGATCCACTCATAGGCCTCAAAAAAAACCCCCAGATTTTGTTGCCCAATATTAAAATCCTCAAATTCAGAAGCAATAGCAGCACAGACTGTTTCTCTGTCTTGTTGCTGTTATTAATTAAGTCCCTTTTGCTGCTCCTCAATTGCCATCATTTAGTTGCACTGGGTGGGTGTGTTAGAAAGTAATGGAAGATGGATCAAGAGCTGTAGTTATTATGAAAATTATGGCAGCACATCAGAGGAACTGCAGCTGCTCAAATCATACAAATAACAGTTACTTGACAATGACTATAATTACACAGTATGTCAAACAACATAGCTGGAGTAAAAGTAGAGAGTACATATTTTAGAAAGCCAAAAGATTTTCATTTCATTATGTCCACATTCCCTAAACTCCTACTGAGGGATAACAGGATTCACTTTCTGCCAGCAGACTCACAGATACAGAAAAGTCTCCTAAGTCTCCCAGGTGCCTTGCCCTGGCAGTGCTGCAGCTGTCGAACACGGTGCCTCTCTGCAGGTTCCCCTGGGCATTTTTAACAGAGCCTGTACCCAGGGGCCACAGCCAGAGCTGGGGTTCCAGCCCACCAGGTGCTGTGTAGGCATGAAGAAAGGTCTGTCCACATTTAGTTCCAAGCCAAGGAGGATTGCTTCTGAGCGACTTGGACAGTGCAGACAGCATCTCTTCCAGCCACAGCCTGCTCCTGATACCTGGAGCAGTACTGAAATTATCTAGTATGCTTTGCTTAGCATTACTTGGAATGTAAGTACTTTCAGCTTGTTCTGGACAATTTCCTTGCTGCTTCAGGCTCCAAAGCCCTCTTAAAGAGCATGCTTCCTTTTCTTAAGATAAAAACTTCACTAAAAGCTCCTCATTTTCAGAGAGGCTGCACACAGCACTTACTCTGTTATACTTGTAGGCTGCTTGCACCTTAACTTCTGTTTAAATAAAGTAACGTTTTATTATTTTAGTTTCTTCCAATTCCTGTTCTGCATTCAGCCTCTTTAATTAAAGCCCTGGTTTTTTGCTAGTTGTTTCATGCTGGAAAATCCCTGCACCTGCATGGAAAAAAACAGGGATAGAACCTCATTTGCTTTCCTCCATACCTCAAAAAGCATACGGCACAAAGTTATGTTACAAATAATAAACCCAGAACACAAAATACCAGACTAATGGAGAGTTCTATATATTTATTTTTACTTATGACAGTCACATGAAGACACATAAGGGGATGGACAATTTTGCAGTCCTCCCACCTCTCACTCAGGGGTGAAGGGTTGGACCCACTTGGTGTATATCAGAGTCAAGCTGCTAAAGCTCCTTACTGCTCTTGTTTTACCCAGTGATCCACACTGTAACACCTGGCAGTAAATGGTCTTTCCATGGCACTATGAGGAACTCCAAACTTCTTTTCCCTGTAAGCCTGCTGACAAAGCCCACTTCCAAACACCTTGGAATTCAGGGACATGACTCTTGGTAAAAGTGGTACCTCAAGCTTCCCACATTTCACAGGTACAATCATTAAATATCTGACCCAACATGACAGCTACTCCAACTGTTGAACCTACCTGAAATCACATGCTGTGGTAAGTTCTGCTCCTCCTCCAACAGCTTTTCCTTGGACTAGTGCAACACTGATCAAAGGCAATCTACACAAGAGAGTATTGTAAGCAAAATCAATGCTTTTAGTCTTTTAGAAATACCAAAAGAATTCAAGCATACCATCTCTATAGTAAAAATTCAGAAAAATATACTGTTCCATATCATTCGAACAACTATATCTTTGTGGGTAAGGAGCACAATACCAATTCCACTTATGCCAAAATTATTAGTCCATCATTGACACAGAAACTCAAAATGAAACAGCAAGATAGATATGTCAAATGGAATCAAAGTAAAGAAGATCATGGACTGTGTTATGAAAAATACCTGCTATAGATTAGACCTAAAAAAGACTCTCTGAAAGAAGGAGTGACAGGACAGTGACACAAGACTCTGTCCTAAGCCAGTACGCTATAGAACGCAGCAGAAAGGGATGCAAAGAACTGAAGGGCTGGGTTATCTAAAAATAATGAGCTTTAGTATGCCACCTCCAGCAGCTTCTTCAAACAGAATGTTAGCATCTCAGTCATCAACAAAACTTTTTTTTGGAGGATAAAACCATCCTTTGAGGATAGCAACAATCTGTTACCTTTGATGGTGTTGGTTTTAATCATGCTCAAAGGACAGAGGGAAGGAAGAGTATGTAGAGAGAACCACGTCCCCCACTTCATTCTGAAATGAATGCTAATGAACAGTGACTGACTTAGGATAAGCCAAATTCCCCAAGAATTGAAGACAAATCTGAAGTCCCAGAATCTGCATGCTGATACAGCTGCTTTGTCTTCTACTACAGACATTTAACTTATTGAGCAGTTTTGAAACCACATTCAGAAGTCATTTTAGCAATCATGACCATGTTTGGTTTTATTTCTGCTTTAACAGAAGCACCAACAACTGCTTATGGCCCAAGTTCACTTCCCAGCTGCAGCACACTTCATACAAACCATAACACAAGTGACCTCACTGGAAGAGGGTAGCCTCCTTTTCCCCATGGTCTATGGGGAACCAGAAGGCATGGTTTAAGTCTCCTACATCAACCCTCTGATCTGTCTGAGACATCTTCTTCAGGATGACAGTCAGCCTCAGCTCCCTCTGAGGGAAACTTCCCATCTACAACAGATGTCCTCAGACAGCAGGTCAGTGCTCCCCCTGAACAACAGCTTCAACTTACTCTTAAATCAAGACACCTGAGGAGAGGACTTAATCTGCATACAGAATCACAGAATGGTAAGGGCTGAAAAAGACCTCTTGGAGATCATTTAGTCCAAACCCCTGCCAAAGCAGGTAATACATCTTCCTGTTCTTTGCTCTGCCCCATCAATTTTGACTATACAGAGACCACTCCACACAAATAGATTCTAATTCTGATCCTGAGGATTCCTTACAGAGCTGCTACTACTATTAAGTCTCAATCTCCTGGGCAGTTTTACAGAATAATGTTAACTCATAACATTTTCTCATATAGATTATTCAGAAAAAAAATAAATCTTCAAGGAGCTCTGAGCAGAAAGAAGACAGATTCTATCACACATGAATTTAATAGAAATGTGACTTCTTAGGGGAAGCTAAATATGAAGGAAAAAAATGCTTTTTAGAAGTACCAGATGGCAGAACTGAATACATTCCTCTTAAGGAGAGAGAAGATTAAATAAGTATATTAACTAAAATGTTACCTGCGTAGGCTGCTTAAGCTGGCACTGCTTGGTTTTTAAGAGCTACCAATTTCCACTGAGTTACAGAAGTTAGCTTCAGAAACTTTGAAGGCCTAGATTTCCTTACACCAGGTATTTCCTGGCCCTCCACACATAAACCTATAGGGTTTTTTTTCTGTTTCAGTTTCGGGGAAGTCTAATAGTTGCAAAATGTAAAGGCTTAATTTAAATCTATAAATACTTACCTGATTAACGTGTGTGAATACAAGGTCTGGGATTCAAAATTACATACGTAAAACTATGCATTTAACTTTAAACATCTTGTTAAGGAGTTAGCCAAAACATATTCCAACCCTTATAATTACTTCATAAAGAAAGGTAAATAAAATATATTACCTCATAAGTCTGGTTAAGGTGTTTTGCATAAACATGCACATATTCATCCCATCCTACAAAGAATAGGAAATTAAAAAAATGCTAAGTGATCCTAATGCAAGGCAATTAAACACACAGATGGAGAAGACAGGAGTACTCATTACATTTATTCTAGCTGGGTCTTTTCTCTTTGGTTAATCTTGGCTGGATTCCAGCTCAACCCCATTATGCACAAATAGAAAACCTCGTATAAATCAGGTTAAAACAAAAGTCAAAACTCAGTCAATTTATAGGAACTTCAGTGATGATTAAGTCACTGTTAAAGTAACTGCAATATTAAATTTCTATGTGAAATTTTGCATTCTTTCCTCTTAACTTCCTCTTTTCACTCCCTGTCAAACACCCATAAAGCTGAGCTATAGAAGTCTGTATATGACCATGGAGCACTGCATGCTTTTTACTGTTCCAAATCCATGAACTCCTAGACAAGGTAGAATTAACCAACTTTTTTTTTTTTTTTAGTTTGGGCCAAAGGTATTTTAGTCACAGACCCCCAAAACCCAAACCAAACAAAACTAAACCCAAACAAAGAAACAGAAAGAAGATTCCTCTTATTTCTCTCCTCCTTTATGCTTTACATCAGCTTGCAAACAATAGTGAACAGGGAACAACTGTTCCCTTCTCTTCCAGTACAAGAACTAATGGGTTCCAAATAAAATCACTTGGTGCTAGGTTCAAAACAAATTTTTGTTCCTACATCATGTAGTTAAACTGTGGAACACTGCAGCAAAGCACTGCAACCTCTAAAAGACTACACAAATTCAGGAACTAGATAAATTCACAACAGAAAAATCAGCAGAAGGCTATTAAACACAGGGTAGCACCTCTAGAAATGAAGTCTTAGTCACAAGTTTACCACTAAGGACTAAGAGAATATTTTGAAGCAAAATCATTATCTTTCTCAGACTTCTAGTATTAACCAGGAATTCAGCAACTGAGTGGGCTAAGTGACCCAGTATGACCATATTCATATGCATACTGAACTGCATCCATTGAACTACATGTGTCATTTAATCCAGATCTTAAAAAAAAAAGTAGTGTCTGGACACCACAGAGGTAAAAAAACCCCAGTAGGTAACAATTTCAGCATGTCTTTAAAAAAAAAAGTATTTTAAAGACATGAACTAAAAAAGCCCCCGAAGAAATGGTAGGAAGAAAAAGAACAAAGAAACGTTAATAAATTGGCATTTATTAATCTCTACAACACAGTTTTACAGGGGTTGGCAAGTAAAGAATCTGCCCTAATTAAAAGCTTCTGACTCATACCTCAGGGAAAGAAAAACTATGTAATAAGTCTTCAGCGCATCTTGGACTAGGACCTTGAAATAACAGTAGGTCAGCTTCAGTTGATTTATTGTCCATGTACTCACGTGTTTCCAAGGCCTCCTCTGCCCAACACCAGGCAGCACCACGGTGCTCAGGGCCTGATCTCTGGCAGATGCCAGCTGCCATGACGATCGCTACACAGGAACCAGTGAACTCAGTTTCACTACATTAAAGACTTGCATGAAGATTTCAGCACATGTTGACTTAGGCAGAGGCCTTTAGTTACCACTGTAACCACCTCCTACACCCATTAAAACCAGCAGCAACATTCTCATTCTACATTAAGAACAATTAAATCCTCCATGACAGCTGTCTTAACAGCTAATTTTAAAACCCACGTAAACATACGAGGTACCAGCTTTCAGGCATGGACTCACACAATTCCTGTACTACAACCATCAGGATGAAGCTGCAGAAAAAGCTCTTCAGAAAAAGTAATTTTTCACTTCATCACAGTAGAGTCCTTGCATTCAAACTGGCTGTCTCAATTCAGACTAAAATCCAAAATAGTAATTAAAGATTAATGCCAGAACAGGCCAGCTTGATAAATGCAGTTATGGCTGAGCATACAAAAAGAAAAGGTCTTCATATTCTCAGGTGGTGGAGAGATTACTCTGTATCACCTGGAAAAAATGGCTGCACAGAAAACATCCAGGAAAAAAAAAAAATTAAAAAAATCACAATTACTTGAGTCCTGGCCAACATACCCTTCAAACCTCCCTGATAAGAAAAATAAGGCTACTAGTCAGAGTATCTCATCTGAATTAAGAAAGGTGTTCACTGGAGTCTGGTGGAATAATCACATTTTCAGCTCTAATACTGTCCTTGGAGTAAAAAGAAATCTAACAAGCAGAAAGTGAGGTAAAATACAGTATGCACTACGTATGGAAGAAAAAGGATTAATAGTTTGCAGTGGGGCTAGGAGAGGCAGGGAAGAAGTCGCCTTCATAAAGTAGAAAACTGTACCACTGGCTCTTTTTTGCTGCAAGAACTTAGGAGTCTGCTTTCACTATAGATAGAACAGCACTTCCAGACCATTTCCAGCTGCTCCAAAGTTCTCCCTCCGTGGCTTGCTGCTCAGCAACCTCTGTCCAAGGCTTCTAGACAGGAACTAAGAGAAATTAAATTCTCCTTTGTGCCTCCTTCCTCTCAGCTGTACTTTCAAGATCCTATCCTGCTTTTCAGCTAGCCAACTTCTCAAGTCTCACTCCAGAATGGAGGTTATTGCTCTTGGGAACTGGGCTTACAAGGACAAAAAGATTTTTTTTTTAAATTCCACTATTTGCTTTCTATGACTTGGTCACATTAGCACTCAAAGAAGAACAGGCAGGGGACTCACGTTTGTTTCAGGGTTAGGAACACCTGAACATGGGAGGAGGAGGATGAAGAGGAAGAGGAGGAAGAGGAGGAGCCTCTAGGGGGCATGAAAAACCTTCAGCATTCCTGGCCATTGTTCATCTTTCCTGCCCCACACACAGGCAAAGGCAACCTGGACCACAGATCATGAAAAACACAATCTTCCCTCAGCCAGCTGGTTGAATAAAAGAAAAGTGTTTTCTGTAATTACTAAAAGCTATGGGCTACAGCAGCCTTGGGAAAAAAAAAAAAAAAAAAAAAAAAAAAGAAAGAAAAAAAGAAAAGAAGAAATGTACCAGTTCAGGCAGGAAGCTATTCACTTATGTTTTGCCTTAGGGGATGCCTGTGGACAGAAAACTTAACCTAATGCTCTTTTAACCTGAAAACAGACACAACTCTCTCATCTGCAGCATGTTGGAGAGCAGAGTTCTGCAAGACTAAAGAACAGCAAATGCTATTCCTTATTATAGTAAACTTTTACTTAATGAAGACCATTAAATCCCACAAAACAGATGGTTTAGGAGTTGGCTATTGTAAAGAAACTCTCAGTTCAGGACAAATAGTTTGACCTCTCCCAAGGAAAGAGAAAGCAACTATATTTAAGTATTCTTCGAGCATTTCTGGTGACTCTTAATTACTTCAGTAGTAGCATAAGGTCTATATTCTTTTCAGAGAATTTTTAATTAATACTATGTATTTCATTCTGCCCAGTGTATCTGCTACAGATCCCAACTCTTACAAGAGCTCCCTCTGCCACTGCACTGGCTCCGAGTAACTTGATGTAGACAAAATACTAAATATCAGAGAGTATGGAAGTAGAATCACTGAACATTACTGAATGCAGAACTCTGAAGGAAAACCTAGACTTCAGATAAGAAAAGAATTGACTCATGCTTGCTTTCAGTTTCTCTTCTGTTGTTATAATGCAACCTGAGCTGAACCTATAAGCTATGCAACCTATAAACTTAAAGTTTCAAGTTAAAAAAGAAATTAAACTAAAAACCTCACTTCAAAAACATTTAAAAAACATTTGTCAAATGACCAGTGCTTACACAGCATCCAAATGAGAACTCCCCAAAAAAACATTTATACCTATAATGCATGTTGTGACCATATTAAGAAAAGCATATCTCTCATGGTGTTCCACAAAGGAAACAAAAGCTCCTATACCTTTTAAAGTAAGTAGGATGATACAGTTTTCATCAGGCCAGAAATATTTAAGACATTGTGGGGTTTATGATACTTAGTTCATCAACAGAAACAAATCATCAATAAAGACAAATACCAAACTCATCAGTTTTTTGACCTGGTGTTCTTACTAGAATGTTCTATTAAATGTTTAATTTGTGTGGTTAAATCCTAAACTTGAAGTGGCCAAAAGAAAAGCATCAGGATGCCAGTTACTACAATTGCAAACTAAGACATAAGAGCAGCACAAGAAGACACCCTTCTCCTACAGCTGACAACCCCCTATTTCACACACTGTGACGAGCCACATATTAACCCATAAAAAGAACTGCAGCACTTGTGACAGTTGTCAACACGGGTGGCACTAGTTGAAAAACTGCCATCAAACCCTGAACTCTTCAACTGCAGTTACACACATGACTCACCTGACTGGACTACAGTACAACACTTGCATCTGTCCTTTCACTTTATGCAGGTCCAAAACACAGTTTTGACAAAACTGAAACCTTTCTGTAATAGCAGCCATGCTAATTAAATTTGTTCTTTACTTTAGAATGTATGTAACAGCTTCTAAAGGTCAAACTACTGAAGCATAGTTTATTTGATGTGTAAATTCACCATATACTGCTCTGGGAAACTGAAATGACATTTTTAAAAGAAAAGGCTACAAAGAATATGTAATGTAGGAATTGAGAATTATAAGTCAATTACAGTAACACTTAAGCCATGGCTTAAAGGGGCTGCCAGCATTTTTTTTTTTCAACCATTAAAAGCTCCATTCTGTGACTTGTGAGTAAAGTGGCGACAGAAACATAATGCAGCATCTTGGTCTGAAAAGAACCACAGAAAGCTCATTTTTCTCCAAGAACTTAATTTGTATTGCTACTTGCCTGAGAGTTGGATATTGCTTTGACAGCATTCAAATCAGATCCTGAGCAAAAGGTGTTTCCTGCACCATAGATTATGAGGCCTTTACCATTCTTCCAGTTTTCCAGTTCGGTTACCCTCTCCTGGAGCTCTAGCATCATAGTACCTGTCATAAAAGGGAGAAGCAAAAATTTTTTTAACAGTAAATTATTGTCATTGTCATGTTTTTCACCACCAAACCAAGTTATCATTAGTAAGTTATGGGCTTAAAAACACAAAAGGGAAAGCATTGTCTTAAATCCCACACACAAGCACTGACATAAATTTTTTTCCTCAAGGATGCACTTCCCAAGACTCTGAAGGACATTCTGCATGAAGGATATTTGTGTTACATTAAAAAGAAAAAAAGTCAAGGAGGCAAGCATAAACTCTACCTGGCTTATCCTTGTTTGCAATTGCATATATTGAGGACCCATGAACTTATACATATTCATCCAGATCTGTCTGCCATTTTACCCTGCCCAGAGAACTGGAAGAGTACAGAACACAACCATGTGCAAGGTGAGCTCAAGGTATAATTAGTCATACTGTTCTATTAACATATAAATATTCCTAAATAAAGGCTAAAAAGCAAACTATGCTGGAGGCCAAAGACTTTAGAAGTATCCATCCAAAAGAAAAAAAAAAAAATTATATCTTTAAAAATAGTAGCAAAGTGTCTTTTATCCTTTAAAGGACAAGGGATGCGGGGGGAATAACCTCTTTCTGAAACACCTTCCATTCCTTCCCTGCTACCTTTCTATAAAGGCTCTCTTTACAAAGTATATCGTAGGCTCCAAATACAAGGATTGTACAGTACCAGCTTTTTATTTCTAGCTTAAACATAATATTCTCATATGCCTGCATAAATACCCTTCCCGACGTGAAACTCTACAAACTCATGTTTCTAGAGTCCATCCTAGACTGTAGCATCTTCCATAGCCACTGAGTTTAAATGAACTTAAAGCTCTTCCTGTGCCTCTCATTGAGCTATATTCTTAGAGAAAACATTCACAGAAACTAATCTCAGAAAGCCCTTCCACTTTAGGCTTGGTCTCAGCCACTGAAATGACACATTTTGACACTGTTCCTGAGGCGGGTAACAATTAAGTGGACATTACATATTATACACCAGAATAACATTGGGTTGTTTTTTTTCACTGTCTGGTCCAGACTGTGGTCCTCCAACAAATCCCAGCACTTTTACCACTTTCTTTCCCTTCTGTGTTTATAATTTGGTCATGCTTGCATTTGCTTTAACTGAATTTCACCTTGTTGATCCTGAGCTCTTTGTAGCAGTTAATCAAGACCACTTTGAATTCCACTCCTCTGCTCCAAATAATAATGCTTTTGCAAGCTCTCCCAGTTTGAGGTCATCTGACAATTTCAGCAGTTCACCTTCTATTTAACAATCCAAGCCATGAATAAACACTGAGCAGAACTAAGCCTAGATGAGATTTTTGTGGGTCTTCACTCAAAATGCTTTCCCAGCCTGACAGTACACTCAACAACTTCACTGCCAACACTGCTGTTTAAATAGGTGTGCATCAAACTCATGGATTTCACATTTTGCATATTTGCCAAGTTTTCTTACAAAAAAGATACTTTGGATGACATCCAGGCTTTGCCAGAGTCAAGACAGAGCACAGACACTGTTTGTGGTGCTTTTAATAGTCAAAGCTGTGAAGAGCTGAAGAGTATTAAGAGGCAAAAACCTAGTTAACTGAAAAAATTACTTTACAAAATGGAACGATATGAGCCAGTTATATGCAATAGCAGGGGACAAGAGACACTGGCCAGAGCCTCTCCTATCCTGCTGGGAGAGGATCCCTTCCATTACTGAGAACCCTGACCTATTGTTTCATCAACAGATATAGTCCATGTTTTTTGATATAATGATGAGGACACAATTCTAAAGCAAATCCTCTTTCTACCAGTGTTGGTCCTTCAGTATTTGACACCAGCAAGTTCATGCTCTTCACGGAACTAAACCTACCTGAAATAAAAAATTGTTTGCATCTTAATTATAATCTGAGAATAAATACTTTATGGTCAATCCTAGAAAATAAAATTATCACCATTATTATCTAATTCGTGCAGGCTGGCTTCCTTCTCTTTCAGAGTAAGTTCAACTTCAGTTCAGCAAGAGGTTGGGCTGTTGAAATTGGTTCCAGCAGGCTTAAACTGACATTATTAGTATTTGTTTCCAAAGAGACCATTTCAAACAGGTGGTTATCAGATTCAAATTAAGAAGAGAAAAAAGGCATAACAACCTCCACATTGCACATTAGCAATTTGCCAACAATTTTGTTCTGCTTTTGGTTCTGCGAGCTGCTCAAGCTTAGAATAAACATAAAATATCCTTTGAGATAAAAAGCTGCTGTGTAAAGTAAATGCCTGCAAATAGGATTTCTCTGAACAGTTTAATGATGTTTTGCAGCCTTCTAAAGGAAGCATACATGTGTATATATAGATTCACATCTGCCACTATCCAGAAGCTCTGAGACACAAAATCAACAGAATGTATTTGAGAGTGGGTATCTACAGGCCCTGGCTAGTGAAGTCAACCAGGCCCTGCTGGGGCAATTTAGGGTTTGTGCAACCCATCCTTTTTTTACATCTCCTGAAGGCTACTACCTGATACACAACAACATGAAAATGATGAAGTGCTTGCTAGTTCCTCAACAGGTACAGTTTACAGACTATAATGTTAAAATGAAATGAAAAGCAGTATAAATTAATATGCCATACCATCCACCGCAGTGGCCAAAAGGCCAGCATGACTTTGCTTCTACTCTCCCTCCTGTAACAACAAGAGCCTTTAGCAGAGGTGCACAATAGAAAGCATCAGTAATGTCTTGAACTGCTACAGTAAGATTTCCCACAACACACTTCTGTGGCTATTACCTAGCAAAATGGAGTACTGCTCTCTACAGGGCCTCACACACTACCATAAAACAGAGCTGCCCAATCCCATGGCTCGTTTGCTATATGCTAATCAGAGTCTGCATCAAAGACAGAGCTATTAATTTTGTCACAGGTTTTTGTAGCTCCTCTCTGCTACCTGAGCATCTAATCCACATACACTAATAATTTATTTTCACAGCAGTTCTATAAGGAGACCAGAGATTGTTTTACAGATCACTAACTGAGCGAAAGAGAAAATATCTGCTAAATTTGGATGCTCAACTTGAGATTTCAGTACATTAGCATTATATAGCACTTAGGATAGTTAAAGCACAGCTACTAGTGGTTTAAAAAAGCAGCTGCAACTGCTCAGCACTTCAACAGATCAGCCGAATCCCTTCTGCCAAGCACCCAGAAAGCAGAGAGTATGCTCATAAGTTTATACGAAAGTTTATTTTAAGTAATTTCACTTGTAGTATATCAGATTTTTATATTGTATTATTATCAGATCTCCACGGTAGACTGGGCTTTACCTGTCCTTTCGTTATTACATCTCACTTCTCATCCCCCTTCCAACTTCCACAACAAATAAGCTACAAGCACAGTCTACAAGCTGTACCTTGCACAGCTCTATTCTGCGTCAAAAATAAAACCCAATCTGTAGAAAGAGGAAACAACAGTGTAATCATGATTATATAACAACATGTATGCTGACAGGGAGGCACTGAGAAGAACCATCCCCATGCTAGCATCTTTCACTTTGGGATAGTTCTACCCTTGAGACATGGTTTAGTGGTCACAGGAGTGTTGGGCTGATGGCTGGACTTGATCTTAGAGATATTTTCCAACCTTAATGATTCTATGATCTTTTAGCTATAACTCCTCACTTTAGGTCATGATTCTGTACATTAGCTTTTAAAGGGAAACGAGAGAAACCACAGACACATCGAGGTGCATCACCACCAAGTCTGTTGTTCCACGAGGTTCTCTTCCTTTCAGCTAACAATCATTAGTGGAAGGAGCAGATTGACATTCTTGGTGTAAACAACTCTGCTTTACTAGTGGGTTGCAAACATATCTGCTGACAGCAAAGGAACAGTGAGAACTGGGCAGGAAAACAGAACAGCAAAAAAGGCATTAACAAGATGACACAAACGTATCCATTTCAAAATATTAAGAGATAAAGGCATTCTTACAGTGAAGGCTTATGCACAGCACCAGTGCAGGCAGACAGACCCCAAACCTGTGCCACTTTTGTCTGAAGAGAACCACATAAATTGGAATATTCTAGATAGTTAAGGAGAGACAGCAAATATACCTGTCCTCAAGATCAAAAACTTCTCATAATAAAAGATTAATAAACCAGAGCTCTTGGTTTTGATAGCTAAGTATTGTCCGATGTAGAAGCATATTAAATAGACTCCTGATCTGCAACACCTTAGAATACCCAGCTCATCTGATTTTTAATTAATCGGTCATTGGTATTTAAGACAAATACCAAGGCTAATGAAGAAACGGAGGCCCGTTTGGGTGACTGGAAAATACCAAATTACAGAATCTTAAGTTACAGGGAAGGCTTTAGGTAAAGCACAGAGAAGGAAACTCACCCCTTCTTCACTGTCTACAAAGATGGCACCTTCCAACCCCCTCAAAAATGCCCTATATGTTTCCAGAGCAGTAGCAACAAAATATAGGTGATATAAGAAAGAGCACAGTAGTAGAACTGTGCTGACTGTAAAAAAATAACTTCTTATATATGATGTTTATGGCAAAGCTACTACGCAGAACAGTGGGCATTTGCTGCACATCTGAACAAAACTGAAACAGTTCTTTTTTTAAGTAAGGAATGGTAAGTCACAGCTTTTAATTTTGCTTAGGGAAAGTGTTAAAATGGGTAACTGAAGGAGAAAACCAACAAACCAGCAATCCCATCAACCAATGAATACCTGTAAAGGCATTCATTAGCTTTGGGTTGTTCAAAGTAAGCATTCCAATGCCATTGTCGTCTTTGGAAAGGTTGATGGATCCACCAGCAAACTGCTGAAGTTTCTTCTTTATCAATTCTTCCTCATAGCCATGAGCATCATTATACAGTGACACCCTTCGCTGTTGCAGTATCCTTTCCTTGGTGATCTGAAGTAAGTTCTTCCACAGAAAAATGGCCATTTCTGGAAACAAAATTAATAATTCAGGGAGGAAGGAAATTTCCTTTGAAATCCACCTCACCACCTCAGTCCTCTGACAGAGAAGGAAGCAGGACAGCAGAGACTAATATAAAAAGTGATGCAGTTGTAGGAGTCTACAGAAATCACTGCTGACTGTATTAACAAAATTCTTAGTTTGAATCTATTCCCGCAAAGTTAATAGAAGTTTTATGAAGTGATTTAAGTAGTTAAACCATAAATTAGCATTATTTAACATCTTTTCTTGTAAAAATCACCCAAGAACATGAAGGGGTTCAAAACCAGTAGTAAGATTCTTACATATTCCATTAGACCAACTTGCTCTGCACTAATCTTCCAACTCCCTTCCTTACCCCAACTCCTCTCCCCCCTTCAAAAAATACCCAAACCCCCAAATCCTACCCCTACGTTGGAGAAAACTCCTATCAAAACCACTAGTTTTCAGGATCTGGATTTCCTGCTTTTCTATAAGCAACTATTACAGCAAGACCTTCCTGTGATAAATACTCGAGGAACACAAAAATTAAGGACTGCCATTCCTATAATGAGGTCCATTCCCTGTCACCTAATTCCACTAACACATTTATCACACTCCATCTTAAAACTAGTCTGCCTAGCTCCTGATAACTATATGGTTTTCCCAAACATTACAGTAGCACTTTGAATTGATCTCGCTTGGATATAAAGCAGTACTCCAAAGGAAGGAAAGTGTACAACAGTATTATATATTGAGCATCACACTTGCCTTTTATACAGGTACATAACATTGGTCAACTATTTCAATGTATCAGTATATCCATGGCTTATTCCTCCACTATCTCCACTCTGCAATGTATGATTGTGTATCAGGAAATAAAAAGAAAGTCGTTGTCAAATATTATGCTTGATCTGCAGCTCTGCCTTATTTTTTTTACTTGGGAAAAGGTTTACTGGAGAAAGCAGCTTAGAGGGGATTTGAAAGAAAAGAGGTAAAGCTTGAACTGGAGACAGCTGATGTGAAAAAAAAGGCATCTTAGAAAACACCTCAAGTGGGAATCAAAAGAAACACCTCCTTCCCCCTGCCCAGGACACAGTTGTTATATTTAAATCTTGCCATTTGCTAGACCAGTTCTTGCTTTCCCCCCACCTCCTTTTTCAACGGGTACAGCTGTTCAGAAGACATTGAAGATTCTTTTTTTTTTTTTTTGAGAACTCTGAAAAGACCATCTTTGTTTCTTAATTAGATTTGGCAGAAACAAGATTCTTTCAAAATTGGCAAGAAGCCCCTGGAAAGTTTTTCTAAGGTGAACCCAGAACACAAACATATTCACTGAGACAGAGTTTGATGATAGCTATATCATATGCTGTATTCAGGGCACCTTACCGTATACAGACTAAAAAATTTTAAAACGTTTGTTATATACACATGAAAAAGCAAGCACAGATAAACCACAGATAATTAGTTTATAATGAAAGAAGTGAAAAAACCTGTCAGGTGAACAGTTACGTTGATGTCTCTGACTGTACTGCCCTAAAGTGGAAAAAGCTTCTGTGGGGGCAGGTATAATCCTCACTGAAAGGGAGGAGAAGGTTGCAGAGCAACCACACTATAGGATGTGGAGGGCTACACATCATACCAGGCAATTTTGGAGAGCCACCTGTGCCAGTGGATTCACAGCTCTCCTGCCACATCGCATCCACCACTACAGCACTATCCCACAAGTTCCCACACAAAGAGACTAGTAAGGCCTATATGAATTTATGCATTAGAAGGTCATATACACCAGAATAGATAAAAGTCTAGTTTTTTAACATCTGGTGAGACACTTTCAAGGGTCATCCGAGTTCCTTACTAAATTAGTGGTTTTAATCTATCTCACAATCTATTTTTCTGCACTGAAATGTAAACTAATAAAACTAAACAGGTTAAAATTAAAATTTTAATTTTAAAATCTTGTAGATCTTAATTACTTGATCAAAAAATATCTCCCAGTTACTGCTGCATCCCAACACTCCCCATTTATGTGAATTCTAATACTGTCTGTAACACTTTTGCCATCACCTTTCAGAGCTTTTAAAATTGCTTCTCTTGGAAAAATGTGAGAGTGAGAAAAGGTTTTCAAAGCTCATTTCTCAGTGAAATGATTCTTTTTATATTCAGGCTCTTGGAAGAGAAACAGCCTTCCATTTTCTCTAAAACATTAGTAGTCATTCCCCAACATACATTCATGGAATAAAACTGTCCATCCAGCTACTAGTTTTTGCTCAGGAGAGAGGAAACATTAAGAAAAAGGATAGTGCAGGCTCTCCTTGCAAAGAATAGCTTCAACAATTAGCTCCCAATTTTTAATGAACACAAAGCTTCCCAAATCCTCATAAGAAGACAGAGTAGATTTAATCCTCTAGGAAGCCACAATGATTGGCTTGGAAGCAAAAGTGAAAAAAAAAAATCTATTCTGTTAACCTAACTCCCTGCCAAATTGTACTTGTTTGATCACTTTCGTACCGCCTAGATTTTTCATGTCAAAAAATGTACAGAGCAAAGCAGACTTAAAATATGGAAATTATATTCCACTGAAAAGAGCGTGTCATTTTCAGCTGCGTGGTTACATGCATTAACAGCTCTTTAATATTATCACTATGGTAATGCAGAGCATCAGCAAGTGCTGGATTAGAAAACAAATTGGACATCACTGCCTGCTGATCATGAGTCATGATTAATGACTCATGCAAGGTATTGTCACTGAATTATTTTCTTTAAAATCATCTCTTACAGCAGTAGCCAGTAGTGTTTTTAATAAAACCAATATTATTTTAACAGCTCAGTCTGAGAAAGCTAACCACTCAGGAAAAGCACGATACTTCAGCTATAGCTCTCTCAGACTAAAGGGATTTCTGCTGATCTCTGACAAACAACATCAAAATTTCAATCAGTATGGAGCACTCGCAATCCACAGCATGACTGAGATTGATTTTTTTTGTACTCCTACTGAAAGCAGTGCAAGAGAGAGATGTTGTAGTAGCCTGCACAATGTTGCAGGACAAGCCAAGAAACATTTATCACACTAAAATTTTCAGCTTTTCAGTTTAACATAATGACATCTATTTAGATATTTAAAGAAACAAAGTCTTGGTTCAATTCTGAAAAGCCAGACATGCTATACCCATGAATATCTGTAGCACAGCTAGTTTATCCACAGTTCTTACAATGGAAAAAAAACAAACTGACAGTATAGGAATAACAACCACTGCAGGCAATTAGCATCTTTCCCATGTTTTAAGTGCTACAGCTTTACATATCACTGGTGACTAAGAGATAAGCCAACAGTATGGACATCAGTAGTTGTTCATTCTACAGTTACTGTACATCTTACATAAAACAGCAGTTTAAGTCCCATTTGGCTCTCAAGTGATTTTATAACAGCCTTGCCTGTGGGCTAGCAGACCGTGGGTTAACATGAGCACATATCGAATGCCAGCACTTCAGTATCAAAGGAATGACACACATTATGCAAGAGCAATATATGTATCTGCATGCAAATGCTCACAATGTATTTTTGCACATGCATATGTACTAGAGACCTTCCAAAAGCCTCTGTTAACTGCCTAGTTAAAATTCAGCTCTTGTGATGTCAATAATAATGCAACAAAACAGGTATAACATCAGCACAGATATTCCCTAACTGAGCAGACTCTCTGGGAAACTAACAAGCCCCAGCTCTTGAATCAAAAGCATATACTTGCCCTTGCCATTCACCACTACTGTTGCAACCCCAGTTTTAGCTCTTAAAATCATGCTGTATCAAACAACAATCCCCAGAAATGGTGCCAGTTGCAATTACCAGCAAGCATAAACATAGCTGGCCAGAGCAATGGGCAAGGGATGTAGGTAGCTACTACATGGATGGGTGGAAGAACTAAAAGAAACCAGAGAACTGGATGCCAAGAGCCCAAATGAGCATTTGAACTGAACGCACAAAGAAGAAACGCTGCACTATAGAGCAGCTACACAGCAATAATCGGCAAGTTAAAATACACGAGCAGGAAAAATTCCAACTCAGTGATGGTGCCTGAATTATTGACACAAGCCAGGGAAAAAGCAAATGTGGAGAAAAATGCAGGGATGTGTTTTCAGTACATGAGGGAAGTGAGTGTGCTCATCCATGTGGGGCAGGAAGTGGCTGGTGTGATGGGCAGACACAGACTTGTGAGCTGGATTTCTCGTCTTGGATGAAGGTCTCCTGAGATAAAGTGTAGTGGGAATAAAGGGATTCAACACAGAAAATCCACAAAAGAAATCTAAGGGAGGAGAAAATATTCAAATGACACTACATAAAAACAATTAGAAAGGCACTTTTGTGAGACTGCCAAAGGCATCAAGGCCAGCTGACCGGTCAAGAAGTACAGGAGAACTTTACTTGATGAAGACCCCCAGCAGCTGCCATTTCAGTGAGAAGCACAGAAGTATGGAGACCTGGTCTGGAAGAAGGCATAGATGTGAACTGAAGATGATTCAACCCTCTGTGTGTGTCACACCAGTCACTGTAGACACACTCATCTGTACTAGAAAGTGGTGCCTGTGGATGCTGCACTGAGTTCCTGCAATGACTGCCTAATGAACAGAAAGCAAGTGGTGACCCAGTGCTGAGGGCTGGTACAACTGACCCTATAGCATGAAAGCAGATGAAAGAGCAGACAATGAAAGAGAAATACAAGCAAGGCATGACAACAAACCATCTGTACCAAAAAATACATAAAAATAAAAGCAGGGTGAAAATGCATGAAAATCATTAACACCAACTGACAGGAACCTGGGACAGTGGGCTAGTGGGTCATTTGTAGGGCTGTGGGAGGGGAGAAAACAAATCCCAATACGTTGGATAGAGAGAAAGAATTCAGAAACACCAATTCCAAAGGGAGCCAGCCTGAATGCAAATCAAGACAAGCGCACGGGTCTGATAGTGAAGACGACTCACTGGACCCTTCTTTCAGATAGAAGGGTGTAGGAGGGAATTCTCACCTGCAGGGTTCCTCCCCAGTACTGGCTGAACAGGCCAGTGTTGCCAGCTGCTTGGCACCACCATTCACCTGAAGGTTACAAAGCCTCCACCTACCTCATCCACTTATACATCTCCCTTCCCCCAGTGATGCACAGGTTAGGTTAACTTAAATATCTCACCTGACAGGTTCTTCCCACTCCAATAACTACCAGCTGAGGCAAGCTGAGGACAGTCACCTCTCCAGCTTGTTTTCCTTCAGCTGGAAGAAAACAGCAAATGGATCTTAAGCATGCTAACGGACAAAGCACAACTTACCAATACAGAAATTAAACCAAGCACAAAGCAGCAACTCCCAACAGGCTCTACAGAAACCACTTCAAGCTCCTGCTGTTCTCAAGAAAGGCTCTCAGACTTGCTAAACTCTTCAAATTTTTAGTATGTTGCCCCTGGTATCCACACTGTAGACAAACTAGATGAGATCAATAGTCCCTCCAGTTCGATGTAAAGATACTTAAAGAGCCTTGTGATTCCTCTAAAAACAGGGTTTAGAAGTATCTGTAGTAATCTGGTATTATAAATTACAGCATCTACATTAGCGTTAAGAAGAGAATAAAAAGTTTGGGCCTCCTAGTTTCCAGATGCCAACACTAGAATCAATGTTTACCTGCCCAGAAGTTGAGAGAGCAAAAAGTGAGACATCCAAATGTACTAATTTGGAATGGTTTCAAATCATTCACATGTGAAATAAAAATAAATTGGGGGGAAAAATTCTTTCAACATTGTAAGTAAACTCCCTCTCTCTCTGTGGTTCCAGTTTTAAGCTGGTTTACCCTTTACAACTCTTCTCCGCTTCTGTCTCTGTTTTCTCATGGTTTTTTTTCATGGTTTCTGAGTAGCTCAATTGTGGAGAGAGCAACCTATGCATTTTCCAAATTACCTGTTCTTTGTTTAGTTTTGTATTTTTTAATGGTCCCTGTAGGCCACTGCCTCTCTGTTCTTAACCAATTATATCCTCTTTTAATAGCACTTCAATTATTTTGAAGCCCTAGTAAACAAATCACACAGAAATATACCCAAGTCCAGTGAAAAATATTTACATCAAGAATGCAAAACTGCTGAGAAAGGTCTTTCCATAAATATGGTACAGTACCTAAAAACATTTTTACCTAAAAACATTTTTACCTAAAAACATTTTGGTCACATAGTGAGTACAAGATCTCAAGTTTCGTATCAGAGGATGAGAGAAAGAACCCATTAGCTTCTGCCAAAAGCACACAGGCCCTTTATTTTTTAATGCTATGATCTGAAGGCGTTCTCTCTGTGTCTGTCAGCAAAGGACCACCTTTAACAGTGACAGAAAAAAACTTTTACATTCATATAAAGCTCGCTGCCCATCAGCTGCATTTTAGACACATCTAAATCAAACAGAGGCACTACTTCACAAGTAGAAAGGACCAAACCAAACTCTCCATTTGCTTTTGAGTCATCAAATCCTAAACTGTAAAAAGCATAAGGATGAATTCATTCTAGCTAAACCCTCAAATACTGATATTTTCTCCAAGGGTTAATTTGCCTTGAAAACTGTAAAAGTTTTGTAGTCAAGCAGTACTCCAAGTTCCCCATAGTACATGGTTCTTTACTATTGCTCTCCTTACCACCACTACCCCCAGTACACGCTCTTGCTGACAGCAACAGCAAAACTGCATCCTGGCATCAGAACAAGCCACGGCAGAACGATTCTCAGGGGCATATCTATCTCCTGCTCCCCTGCATTGGCACTGACGACCAGCAGAAGCATCACTTGGCTCTACACACTAAATTTCGGGAAGCAAAGGCATCCTGCACGGAATTGCTCTGGGAAGAAGGTGAAGACTCGAGGAGGTCGGGGGGAGGGAAACTGCTAGCAGAGGTTTCTTGCAGCTGTCTTTGTGCAGTGCCAACATCCCGGTAAGTGCACTGCAGCGCTCGTTCTGACCCAGGCAAGCATTCCTGACACAGCTTATTTTAAGAAAAAAAAAAATTAAAACATTAAATCAACGGACAAAGGAGGGCTCCGTGCCGAGCAGGGCCGAGGGGGGCGGTAGATGGCTGTTTCCAAAACAAGACCCGAGGTCTCCGGGCTTTAGCCGAGCGAGCGCCGGGAGTTCGCAGCCCGTGCG
>NW_008620278.1:0-1758 GCF_000691845.1 Merops nubicus | reverse complement strand
TTTATTTATTTATTTATTTTTAAATCTCAGTTTCGTCTGTAGTAACTCCTTTTAAATTTAGGAGAGAAAAAATAAAGTATTCAAGAGCCTAGTTGTCCGTATGATTTTGTTACTAATCCGGAGGCAGACGATGCGGGAGACCACGCTTTCCTCTCCCACTTGGGCTCTCGAAATCCCCAGCAGCGGTGGAGGACACTTCTCAGACCTCCGCCTCGGAAACCTTTCAAAGAAGAAAAATAGAATTTGTTCGCGGTCTGTCCCTGGGAGCCTGGGGGGTCAGGACAAGGACAGCATATGCTCCCAAGCTGAAGCCTGGCAAGGCAAGATCTGGGGAGCAGACAATCCTGCCTGCGAAGACAGGACCGAGTGACGGCGTGGTGGAGACGGCTGTTGGCATCAGAGGTGTAGCTCCGCATTAATATTCAGTTTATCTTCTAATGCCCATTCCGGATCAGAAGGAATCCTACTTCTTCCCAAATTAAATCATCGCCTTGTTCAAAGAGTAATGTCCGGTATTGACACATTTCAGCCACTTTCGAACAGGCTCAGAAATATTTTAACTATTTAGTGGCAGTGATGGGGAAAACGTTATTTAAACAACTCTAGCTGGTGGACAGTGGACCTTTTCCTTGCATCTATCTATCTATCTATCTATCTATCTATCTATCTATCTATCTGTCGCTGTGAAAGCCCTGCTCGGACTCTGGGTCCAGCTTTGAGCGTGCATGTGCCTGATGAGGGATTTAATGCCGCGAGGACTCACAGGAGGGAATGTCGCAGGGAGAATTTAAAAAAGCCCCACCAAACCCCACAACCCCCTACATTTTGGGTTGCCACTCTGCCAAGCACAGAGCCGGTGGGGATCGAGAGACAAGGTTAAGTGCAGGACGGTTAGGACGAGAAACATTATGTCGGGGTTTAATTTTTATGTAGCCTTATTTCTTGGTGAGCTGCTGGCCCCGAGATGATTATTTTTCAGCCACTACAAAACAAACCGAAGCAGGGGCCAGACATGTATTTACCGGAGGGGGAGGGGAAGGGGACTTGTTTGCTCTGGGTGTGTGTGAGAGACAAGGTTAAGTGCAGGACGGTTAGGACGAGAAACATTATGTCGGGGTTTAATTTTTATGTAGCCTTATTTCTTGGTGAGCTGCTGGCCCCGAGATGATTATTTTTCAGCCACTACAAAACAAACCGAAGCAGGGGCCAGACATGTATTTACCGGAGGGGGAGGGGAAGGGGACTTGTTTGCTCTGGGTGTGTGTGTGCTGGTGTGTGTGTGTGTGTGTGTGAGCCGGCTGTCCGCTTTTTTATTCCTGCCATGTAGAATCCGGTTTCCAAATAACATAGAAATGGCGTGGGGGGTTTTGAGTTTGGGTTTTGGTGTTTTTTTTTTGTTTTTTTTTTTTTTTCCTTTCTTTCTTTCGCTTTTGTTTTTGTTTCTTTTTGGAGAAAGGGAAGAGACAAGGAAAACTCCTAAAGCATCTGCTCTCGGATGCGTATTTTCCACACATTGCAGCTCGACTCCTGCACAAGTGGTTTAAAAGCCCAAACAACCAGGGCGAGCGTTCCTTCTTCTATTTTCATTTGTATTTTATTTTATTTTTTTCCCCCACAGCTGCGGTCGCTCCGCCAACGTGACTTTTATTTGATTCCCCCCTCTCTCCCTTTATCGATCATGGGTTTAATTTGCTTTAAGCCGAAAAGGGAGAAGGGGTTGCAAGATGGGCGAGTTCCTCCCTCTGCCACCACCTGAAA
>NW_008620277.1:4353-6612 GCF_000691845.1 Merops nubicus | reverse complement strand
CCGCGCCCCGCGCACGCACCGGGGAGACAAGAGAGAGACGGGATGAGCGGGCGAGGGACGGGCAGCGGGGCAGCCGCCGCGATTCCCATCAGCGGGAAACGGCACGGAAATGGGGGAATTGTTCTAGCCCGGCACTTTGATTCCCCTTTAAAGTGTTGCGTTCGATTTATTTCATTGTTGACTACCTAGAGCCGCTGTGTTTGATTCCTGACTTCAGAAAAAGTGGAATTATCTCCAATAACAAAATGTTTTACATCTGCACCGCTGAATAAAGTAAACCAATTAAGAAAATCAGGCTCAGATCTTTTCCCCCTGCTTGGCAGAGTAGGGAGAGCCTCCTGAGACTCCCAGAGCCCTGCTAGGAAATTGGGTTTGGATAAAAGCAATCTGCGCTGAGCAGCCGAGTGTTTTTTCCAGGGAATGGGAGTGGGGCTGCATGCTCCAGCCCCCTGCCAGCCCTGGGCCGTGGGGGCACCCAGGCACGTCCCCCCACCTCTGCCAGGGGCTGTGTGGGCAGCTGGTGTTTGTTGAGGAGTGTGGGGAGGGATGTGGAGGGGCTGGAAACGAGGGGAGGATTGCCCCTGCACTGGGGGGTGATGCACAGGACTAGAGCCCACCACTGTGAGCCCTGGGGAGGCCAGTGAGGGGGTGTGTGGATGCCCATGTGTCCTAGAGCTGCAGCAGGTCCCCAATGGGAACCAGTATGTCCCCAGTGCAGATTGAGCCACTCACCAGCATTAACTCTTCCCTGGCCAGTCAAGCAAGCACCGGGTGGGAGCATGGCAGACTGTCACATCCCACGGGTGCCCACCCCGCACCCTGGCTGTCCCCTGGCACAGCTCACTCTGTCCTCTGCCACCAGCCCTTCACCCAGCCCTGCACCCACCTGCTGCCCTTCAGGCTGCCGTCATCCGAGAGTGCTTTGGAGGAGCCTTTGTTCTTGGAAAGCCAGGACTTCACTCCATCCACACGCTCCTCCAGCTCTGAGTCCACATCCGAGTCACCATCACTGCCGGAGGAGCGGGTCAGGGCAGGGGAAAGCAAGAGGTGAGCACAGGGCAGGGAGATTTTGGGTGCTGGGGAGGTGAAATTGCACTGGCAGGCACCCAGTCCCTCAGCACCCACTGCCTGCATACCCTGGCATGGGTAAGACCCCGTCCCGCGGACCTGCTCCATCTCCCGGGATGCAACCTGCATGCATACAGCTCAATCGGTGTGTTAGGGGCTCCCTGAAGCACAGCCGTGCCACGCACCCCAAAACCACCCCCCTGCCTGGCCAAGAGGCTCCTACACCCTCTGCCCATTGTGCCCCCCTGCCACTGCACAGCTCCAGGTCTGGAATGATAAGACAGCAGAGCTGGTATTGGGACAGCAAGCCCCAGAAATGGGGGAGATTTCCAACTTGGGGGTTGGGAAGGAAATAAGTGGGTTCATTTTATAGGCCACCGTTGAGTGCAAAATTACAGTGAAGAAGAGCGATGTTGATGGCCCTGGGTAAACAGGAGTTTAGCAGGCAGAACAGAAACGACTCCGGCAAGGCGGGCACAGGAGCGTGGTGGGCAGATTTACAGCCCTGCCGTGCCAGGGAGCCCCTGATTTACGTCCCAGCGTAAAAAAAGCCCTATCTGGCTTAAACCATCTAATTTATAACGGCCGTTCGTAGCCATATTGATTGCTTTTAGAAAGAGGGTGCCGTATGCATTGCAAAATCCATTCCTCCACGTTAAAAGCATCCCTGCATAAATCTC
Source organism: Merops nubicus (assembly GCF_000691845.1). Taxonomy (NCBI): domain Eukaryota; kingdom Metazoa; phylum Chordata; class Aves; order Coraciiformes; family Meropidae; genus Merops; species Merops nubicus. Next base: position 4,864 of record NW_008620277.1, on the reverse strand, counting down.
CCTTAATACCTAACTGCTTACTGTTTTCATTAGGGTTATGGCAGTACCGGCGGGATCTATAAGGAGATGGAAGCGGCACGGCCCCCTCTCCTCAGCTCCCCGCTGGCCAGTGCGAGCCCAGGGCTCCCGCCGAGCTGCTGCTGGGGAAGGGATATATCATATGATCCTAAATGGCTGTTTTATCCACCCGGCTTTGGGTTTATTCCCTGCCTGGGGACGGCGGCAGACGACACAGGGAGCGGGCTGGGGTAGACCCTGTATCTGAATCCTCCTCGTTAAATTCAAAGCAACGAGCCGCGCTCCGGCACGCGCCTCTCCCTCCCCTGCAATACATCCAGGCAATGCTCAGCTTGGAAAAAACAAAAAACACAAACCAAAACAACAAAAAACTACAGAATGACAACAAAGAATTCCCCAATGAGCAAAACAAACTCTGGGGGCAACTAGGGTTGTATGACCATGGGAATTAAACTCCACATCAAACGCACTTTATGACCCAGCGTGCCGTTAG
>NW_008620277.1:498-4199 GCF_000691845.1 Merops nubicus | reverse complement strand
CGGGACCCGGGTCACGGGGGAGTGAATTAATTGTAGGTGGCAGTGGGGCCCCATCGTTGCTCCATGATGACCTGCTCAGACAGAACATCACCCCCCACCCCGGCCGGGGGCTCAGCCCCTGTTCCCCCGCGTGGGATGCGGTTACGTGCCGTGCCGTGGGTGCTGTTAGGGCATGCGGAGATGGGCCAGTGGCATGCGGGGCCCCGGCCCGTGGGGGTGAGGTGGGGTTAGGGGAGGGGAGGAAGGAAAGAGAAGCTCCTCACAGTTTACTCTTTCTTTTCTGATACTTTGCCACCATGTCCTGTAAACTGGGAGGGGTTGGATGGGAGGGGGTCGGAGGGGGGAGAAACACAACAGAAAGGAAATCAAATGAAAGAAAATAAAACGAATGAGGGGCAAATTAAATGGTGGGAAGGGTCAAGGGAGGGAGGTGGGGCTGCTCTGCACCCCTGGCCTAGGGCTGCACCCAGATGGATCCCAGCAGCCCAGGGCGGGTGCTGGATCACGTCCAAAGAAGAGCAACAAAACTGGGGAGGAAACTAAAGAACAAGTCTTGTGAACAGCAGCTGAGGGACCTGAGGGTGTTGACCCTAGAGAAAAGGAGGCTCAGGGGAGACCTGCTGGTTCTTGACAACTCCCTGACAAAAGGTTTGAGAAAGGTGGGGTTCAGGCTCTTCTCCCAGGGAACAAGCAAGAGAACAAGAGGAAATGGCCTCAAGTTGCACCAGGGGAGGTTTAGGTTGGACATTAGGAAAAATATCTTCCCCAAAATGTTTGTCCAGGCCTGTGCCAGGCTGCCCAGGGCAGTGGTGGAGTCCCCATCCCTGGAGGGGTTTCCAAGCCATGGAAACCACATGGGAGATGTGGTGCTGAGGGACATGGTTTAGTTGTGACCTGGCAGTGCTGGGTTAATGGTTGGACTTGATGATCTTAAAGGTCTCTTCCAGCCTAAATGATTCTGTGATTCTATACCAGGCTGGACTGGATCCCAACACCTCAGACCTCTGGCCTGGCTCATGGGGCTTCTCAGGGCATTCGTTGCCAGCCAGCCAGCACAGCCCTGGCTGCATTTCAGGCACCTCCAGAAGCAGGTGAAGCTGCACAGGGGCTGTGGGTGGAGGGAGGGGTGGACGCACAGATGCACAGGCTGATGTGTGCACGGGTGCACAATGCACAGATGGATGGATGCACGATGCATGGATGGACAGATGGACAGACGGCATCCTGCCAGGGCCAGGCAGAGCCGAGGGGTTCCGGTGGCAATTCAGAAGTGGCGAAGAGAAGCAGTGAGCCTCAGTAATGTGCCTCACGTGGCAGCCAGCCCAGACCCTCTCACCTGTTGATGAGGTCCTCGTTGCTGTCGCTCTCCATCTCATCCTCGATGGCTGCCTGCAGGTCCCCGATGCGCTTGAAGGCCAGCTTCAGGTCTGACTGCAGGCTTTGGTTGGCAGCTTCCAGGCTCTCCAGGTCCATCTCCTGTGAGGAGGGAGCAGGGTGAGCTGGGTACCCTGGCTAAACCGCCCCATCCCCTCGCCCAGTGCTGTTGTGGGTGCCTCACCAGCTCATGCTTCTTGCGGCTGGCCTCCGCCTCCTTCTTGGCCAGCTCGCCCATCTCCTCCTTGACGTCGCGGAGCTGGCGCTGCAGCCGCTTGTTCTGCTCCTTCTCCCGGTTCTCGGCGGCCGCGCGCTGATCCCGCTCCTCCGTCAGCTTCTCCATGTTCTCCTTCAGCCGCGTGGCCAGGCTCTGCGGGGAGGCGGGGTCACCCCAGATCCACCCCCAACCCCTCGCCCCGCAGCAACACCCACCAAGGACTCCTGCAAGGACAGATCCCATCCCATCCCCGTGGATTTATACAAGGGGGTGGAGGAGAACCCCCGTCCCCGGGGCCAGGGAAGGGGCAGAACAACCACAGGGGCTTTGTCGAATTGGAAAAATAGATTTAACTGTGTGTGAAGTAATTACAGCGTGTAACGTAGGGAAAAAATAGCTCCCATTCTCCCCCAGCCGCTGAGCCAGCCGCTGCATATTTATGGCCCCGGCAGAGAGAGCGGGGAAGGGAAATAACAGCTCGGAAAATATTAAGAGGAGAGCTAAGCTGCTCCGCTCCCCCAGCAGAGCTGCAAAGGCAGAATATAAAGCAGGCTGCGTTTAGCGGGGCCAGGAGAGTCTATAATTTCCCTAAGTCAATGCAGGCACGAGCAGCACTTGGCCGGGCCAGGGCTGGATTACTGTTATCGGCGCTTACAGGGAGCTTCCCCTGTGGGGCGCCGGGGCTGAGCTGCCAACATGGGAGGGCTGCAGGGAGGGGAGGACCTGGGGAGGGGATATTTGGGATGTGCTCGGTGGTTCCTCTGAGCAGCTCTGTGTCATGGTCCCGCAAAACCTGGTCCCAGCCGGAGCAGAGGGAGAGCCCTGCACCTACCTCCAGGCGCTTGACTTGCGTCCGCTCGAACTCCAGCCTGCTCTCCAGCTCACGGATCTTGGCCTCTTGCCGGCTCACCAGCGACTTGTCCACCATGGATTGCTCCAGAAACTCCAGCTGGCTCTGCAGGCCTTGCAGCTGCCAGAGTGGGGGGCACAGCCTCAGCTTTGACCACAACCACCCTGGTGCTGGGGCAGAGCTGCTGGCCACGCTGCTTCCATCCCAACAGAGAGCTCCCCACAAGACCGCTCTGCACCCCCCATAGTGTGGGCAGTGGGTCTCTGGGTGCTCGCCTGGCCCCCCAGCTTCACTCGGGGTGCAAGTCCATGCCTGATGTTGGTGCTTCTCACCTTCTCCTGCAGCTCCTGTTTCTCCTTGCTGACCTCCTCAAGCTGTGCTTGGAGGTCATTCATCTGCGCCAGGTCCCGGGACGCCTGTGGGACAGGCCAGGGCCGTCAGCAGGGAACCCCCTTTGCCAGCTCAGAGAGAGGCATTACAAGAGGGCTGGGGGTGCCACAGCTGCTTTTCCCCCCTCACCTGGGCCACAGCCGCCTTGTGCTTCTTCATCAGCTCATTCATGTCCTCCTGGTCCTCCTCCAGCCGACTCTGCACCTCATTCTTCTCCCGCTGCAGCCGGCTCAGCTGCTCCTCCAGCTGGGGGGAGCCACCCACGTCTCCCACTGCACCCCAGAGGTGGGGCACCCACCCCCCAAAACCACCCCAAACAGTGTGGGGTCACCCCGCTGGCAGGTGCCGTGCAATGGGTTAGGGTGCAGGTGGAGTACGGCTCCATCACAGTGTATGGCACCCCAAAAAGCACTTACAGCTGCCTTGGCCTTGGCGAGGTCGTCAATCTGCAGGTGAAGGTCTTCGATCTCCACCTCCATCGACTTGCGCGCCTTGACAGCGGCCGCACAGGTGAACTCCGACTCCTCCAGCTGTGGGGACACAACTCAGCACCCAGCCGGGGGACAGGGATGTCCCGTGTCCCTCGAGGGCTGTGGTTTTGGGGTGGTCTGGATGCACACCTGGTTCTTGAGCTGAGCGATCTCCCGCTTGCTGGGCGCATTGTTCTTCAGGTGGTCCAGCATGATCTGTGCGTCAGCCAGCAGCGCCTTCGTCCTCTTCAGGTCCCGGCGCAGCCGCTTCTCTGTCTCGAAGTCCCGCTGGTTGGCCTGTGGTGGGGGCACCGTGCCAGGGCACTGTGCCAGCAGGGCACCCACCCCTCCACAACCACCTCGGGGTCCCCAAAGCGAGGCACGTGCCTGGCTGCCCCCA